>NC_071106.1:34050000-34227500 GCF_024256425.1 Clarias gariepinus
GAGATTATGGCGGATTATGATGTTTGCGGGGGGGATCAATTTAGTAACATTTTACGATTCTTTTCTGTGCCAACTCATGTATTGCCACAATCACTATAAAATCGCAAATGTTTGCATTTGAAGTCATAAAATGTTGCCATTCTTCTATAAACCTGTAGGTGGCGCACTCTAAACTATTCACATACTGTAGCACAGTATGTTGTGTCAGGAATTATTTTTTTTGAATTGCGAAAAAATCTAAAAGTAAAAGTAATATAAAATCGGTAAATTTGTAAAATCGTGATATTAACAGAGTTGCAATACAGATAAAATCAGTACCTGGGTATCAAGATGGGGCCAGGGGTAGCTCAGTGGTTAAGGCATTGGACTACGGTTCGGGAGATCCCAGGTTCAAACCCCACAACCACCAAGTTGCCACCGTTGGGCCCTTGAGCAAGGCCCTTAACCCTCAATTGCTCAGATGTATAATGAGATAAAAATGTAAGTCGCTCTGGATAAGAGCGTCTGCCAAATGCCTAAATGTAAATCTAATACTATAACTGACATAAGAGTGAGAGAGAATGTCATCGACTCCATCCCTTTAAACTCCAATCAAGAGGGTGAATATACATTTCTGCTCGGAAGATTTTTTTTTAAAGCCTGTCTCTTTTAGGGGAAGTTAAAAAATCTTCTTAATAACTTTATACTGTTTAAGTGTTAAGAATAAAATTATTCGAAAAAGAAAAGGGGGCAAGAAAACAAACTCCATTGACATTATAACCTTTTGCTAGAGTTGTTTATATTTTCACGACTCATAAATTAAAAATAGTTCGCTTTTAAGGTTTGATATGGGAAACAATCAAATACACTTGATATACAATCAAAGCTACAAAGTCAGATGTCATGACATTCTAATGTACGTCAGGCCGGATATTTTCATAACAGAAGCTTTTGTCAATGAATATTTCTGACATGACATCAAGATTTTCATGAAGATTTTTTTTTTGTCAAGACATAAATGCTTATGAGGTTTGTCTTTGCTGTTATGAACATTCATGTCAACTTGACATCCAAACTGCCCAATGGAATGATGCTTTATAAATGGTTTTCAATTTGCCACTAAATCTTTAAGACCTATTATGCTTTTATGAATGTTTACACACTATAGATTTATGTCAGTTGTCATGAAGGGCTTATGCAGAGGTCAGCCTTATAAACACCCCCCTTAATTAGTGTTACCGGTATTTGTTAGATGCCACGGATAAGAGAATATCCGATGTGCTCATTAAATCCTACAATACATTTGCAATCGCTTAGGTTAGATGTTTTAATGATGAATCCTTTAGGGTGAAGAATATACATAATAAACGTTACTCTTTCTATGCAACTTTGTAGGACACGGTGTTGCTAATTGTTCTTGCTAATTCAGCACTGAGAGCATGATTTTGGTACAAAATAGAAAAAAAAAATCATCAAATTTGACATCTTTAAAACTTATCACATTGAAAACAAATCACATGCTAGAATCCTTTTCCGGAGGTTCAAATGAGTCGTGGTATCACGATCGGTTCACTAGTGTTAACAAAACAGCAGTTTATATGTCGTCTCGGAGTTCAGAAACGTCCACAAATGGTTTGCGTGAGATTTTATTACAGTATGCATGAGACCAAACAATCAAAGTGTGGGTGCAGGGGCAAAGCTCAGGGTTTTAAGTCCATATGAACAGTAAATGTCAGCAGAAAGGGATAAGGGTGCGCATTAGAGCTGCTGGAAAACATATTATTTACAGATTAGTCTGCTTTGTGTGGTCAGTATGGTCTCCATAATCCACTGAGCTGAAGGTACGACTCTGCGCAAATTAAAAGACTTGAGATTTGACACCCCACATCAGTGGGAAAGTGAGCGCTTTCTTTTTTTTTTTTTTTAAAGCCTCTAAAGTCATCCAGTCTTTGCTGGAGAGTGTTCCAGTAGCATTGTGTACAAGGAGCGGTTCACAAAGGCTTAACAGACACCGTATCAGTCATCGAACATTAGAAGACGCTGTTGTAAATGCAGATGATGGATGTTCAATCCCTCTGTAACAGGCATCTACAAGCAATCAACTTCCAGACAGGAGGCTAAAGTGTCCGGATGGCCACGGGGTACAGGAGGGACATGTGCTCGGCTCCTTTGATTGGCAGCTTGCGGCTGGAGTAGAAGTTGATGATCTCCGGCACGCTGTCGAACAGGCAGCTGTTCTGGCCCAGGATGTACTTGTTGTCTTTGGTTCGCGACAGCTTCATATGCATGAAACCCTGGCTGCTCCTGGAGGGAACATAAAAAATGCACAATGACACAAAAGGAAGGAGGGAAGAGAAGGCACATTGAAAAAGGTTAAGAGGCAATAAAGAATAGCCGGTGATTAGATCTTGGCAGATAGACATGCTTGAGGAATTGCAGCTTATTTGCAAACAGGTTGCATATTGTGAAAGGTAGATTTAATTTAAAACGTTAAGGCAAAAAGACTTCTCTTGGCTGCTAAATGTAAAATACTAATTACAACCTCATCTAGTGCATACTCATGAGGAAGAAAGAGCTGCATACTGATTTGATTCTTTGGCTGCTTGTGAATTAAAAATAGTCCAAAAGGGAAAATACAGAATACAGAATATTACAGAACAAGGACTTTTATTGTAGCACTGATTATTTGGAAAAAACTATAATACTACAATAATTTTTTTTTCTCTGAGAAACAAAAAACTGTTTACCAAAAATTCACTTTTAAAGCGAGCCACATTCCTAAATTTGATCCATCATTCACTACAATTATCACATCGTAGGAGATCTTATGGAGACTCTCGGGAAAATAATTGTGGCTAACTAAACAAATGTGAAACGTAGTTATCAATTCTGGTTATTTAAAGTTGAATAAAAGCAGATTGCTTCATAGGTGTTTCGGGCATCTTTATAAAGTATCTTCCATCCATCCATTCATTCATCCAAGCACAGAGGAAACCTGCAAACTCCATGCACATGGACCCCGGCCCTGAACCCGGGCTCTGGAGTTGCAAGGCGACTTTGCTAACCACTAAGCCGCCATAATCTATCATAGAAATCCATAAATATGCCTTATTTCTTGTTTATTGCTGATGTGTCCAATTTTGAGCTCTTACTACTGGAGCAAACCCATTCAAATGCCTAAATCCAATCATGTGCGCATCATGTAAACCACTAAATAATATTCTCTATTAATTATCACACTGCGGGACATTTATTACAGGAGTCTGGGTGCAAATTTCATAGCTTAGACACACACAGATATACAAAACATGGGAATCCAGGGCACTGTTGATGAGAAATCCTCGCAGTTCTTGACAAAGCTTCAAAAATGTAGATCTAATTTCAAGGTGCCATAGGTTTCCACAATTCAGTGTAAGTTTGGTAAGCTTTGCCACAAAATCATAGGTGCTATTTCGAAGTTAATCGTAAGTTTATTGTGAGAATGTAAGAATCGTGAGATCGAATGAACAAGAATCACATAAAACATTTTTGGCAAAAATAAAAAAACCAAGACAATTTGTTGCTTTCTCATGAATGATGGGACGGTGGGAAATAAGCTTAAGGGCAATGGTTGCGTTTAACATGTTTTTCTAAAACAATACAGTATATACACTACCGTTCAAAAGTTTGGGGTCACTTTCTAACTCCATGATCGTTCCTGATTTTTATTTCTTTCTACATTGTAAAGGAATGCTGAAGGCGTCCAAAAATGCATTAATCTTCTTTAAACAGTTGATATTGAGATGTTTTTGCTACTTCTGCTCTGTAAAGACTTCATAACGCCTCTAATCTGAGGGGCTGTTAATTGGTCATTTTTCAGCCTGATAACTCTAAATGAACTTCTCGTCTGCGGCAGAGGTAGGTTTTGGTCTCGCCCTCCTGGGATGGTCTTCATGAGAGCCAGTTTCATTATGGTGCTTGACGGATTTTGCAAATGCACTTGACAATACTGTTCTTGCAAGAACTATTACAGAAAGGCTGACCTCTGTGTCTTAAAATAACAACTAACTGTTGTTTCTCTTGTTGTTACGTAATTACCTAATTCCATATGTGTTATTTTATAGTTTTGAAATCCCCAGTATAATGTAGAAAATAAATCACTAAACAAAAACAAAGAAACTTGTGACCCCAAACTTTTAAACGGTAGTGTAGATTAAACCTTCAGTTAAAACATGTAAAAACATATATATGTTTTCATTTAATGAAAGTTAGATGTAATATCAGCTTTAAGACTTGTCCATATCATCAGTATTGTATTTGCATTATCTAATCACAAATTTTAAATCCTTAATGACAAAATCAAGCAACCGTCATTAGACCCCAATTATAATGACATTTTAACTAAACTGACCTTCTTTCTTTTCTATTTTCTCAACACACTTGCTATTTGACTTCTTTTTTAAAAACGTTGTCTAAAACCTTTAGCTCAGGTTAAGGAGGTGAAGCAACACTGGGAAAATGTGCGACTTGATGAGGAAATTGAGTCCATCCCAAACCCCCTAATAACCTGAACTCTTGTGAATAAAACACAAATATCACAGAATAACATGGTACAGAATGCTTTGGCTGCTGAATTATACTGATTTGGTCCTTCATTGTAGTTCTCCATCCATAAGGCAGATATGATTACGGTGTTGTGTGGTCCCTGGGAATGCGCAGTAGGTTTTAAGTGAATGAAAAATGTGACTGAGGGAAAGCCATTTGCTGGCTGGGGCTAACGCTGCGAGCGAGGCGTTCATGACACCGGCACTTGATCACCGAGATAGCAGAAAAACACCAGCAGTAAGAAAAGGTCCAGAGCAGTCTATTTATCAGTGTGCGGCTTTAAAAAGGAAGAAAAAAGTCTAACAGCATATACTGAACATAGCTATTGCGAGAAGGAGCTGACGGATGAAGGGATTTTAACCTTTATCCACCAGACACGGAGAAACAGTAAACAGCACTTATTTATGCATGTGCGTGCGTCTGAGACAAAGACAGCAACACTACTCCAATCCCCTCATGCACTATTAATATTGAATTAGGGGTCAGTGCGTCCCTGACGTATTTCCTAATTACATTTGCAAAAAAAAAAAAAAAAAAGGTTGCAGGGTCTCAGAAGTAAAGCTGGGTGACACCTAGAAAAAGGCAGTGCTGCTTGGAGGGAACACTACATACTGTACAGTGCGTCGTGCTTGTTAAATATAGCAAGGCCTTAATTACATGCATGCTCCTAAGAATAAGGTGCTTTACAGAAATGTCATTTCTAAAAACACTGCCATTGAAACCTTGGCGTTCTACAGCAGGGTTTGGATGCCCTTTAAAATCTAAAAGTGACCAGTGTTTTTATTGCATCAGTTAGTAAGAATTTGCTTCGTTATGTTAGAAATCATTTCTCTATTCCTACTTTCTATCTTAATATGTATTTGTGAATGGATGAATACCAGCGACTCTGGAATGAGACAAGTTATCAATACAAACATCGCAACTTCTTATAGGCAGAATTTTACAACAGAGTCTACATGGTGGAAACTTGTTATGGGATGTTACTCAATAAGGACCTTTACATAGTCCCAAATATTCCAGATGTTACCACCTTATTTTGAACACCCTAATGGAACTGAGAGGTAGACCGTTAGACCTTTTGGTAATCCTTTATCCATCACCGTAATCCATCTGGGCATGTTTTTGTGCCATGCGGTCATAACATTAATAATTGAGCACGGATTGACTCGCCATTTCATACATAGTAAAGCATCTAACCAATCACAGACGAGACTGAATTCTTCTAACCAATCATAATGTAGAAAGCAGGATTTATTAAATTTTATGGCAAGCCTAGCCTAACCTCGAAATTGGAAAAAAAAATTGCTTTTTTTTTGCTTCTTTTACTGTTATACTTCTATCTAATTAAACACTTCACAGCGGACAGAACCAGTTTGCACATGTCATTAGCACAAGTTATATTCTGATTAAATGTTTTGGGCATGCAAACGCACATCTTAATTACTTCAGTGTCTACGTTAAACAGTTAATTTAGAATCTCTAATCAGAATTGGATTGAAGAAATATTTTCCATGTAAATGGAGCTAATCAGCGTTGTCATTCGTCATTAAAAGAATAATCTTTGTGTATTTAAGAAAACCATGGCCAAGAATTTCTACATATTTACTTGTACTGAAAAAACATCAAAATGAAAGGCTGATGTTGAATTGCACAAATGAATGTTTAAAGTGCTTTACTATGTAATGCAACCTGAAAACAGGTTGCATTACAACTGATATGTATAAGTATGAGACAGTCGTGATAAAATCTAAACAAACTGGTTATGTACTTTTTGACCTCTGAACCCCAAGGTGTTTTTAAAATCAAGTTACGTGGTTTAAATATTTTTTAAAAATCGAACAATTCTGTGGTCCATTTTAATGTCTGTCCTAATGCAAAAAAAGATACAGAGGTTAACCTTATTGTAAATTTAACAACTGGCACCCTGCTGCTGCTGATTATGTTCCTACAACAATATCGTAATAAAGGTTTATCTCAAAATAATAAGCATATATATTCAAACTTTCAATTGGTAATGGATTCAGATAATTTTAGCACTTTATTTTGTTCCATATTAAAAAAAAAACCCACCAAAAACCCCCACTGCTGAACACTGAAATGTGAACCACAGCACAATACCTCATCATAATGCATGGCACGGCACATGCTGATGGCTTCGAGGTGACATAAATATTTCAGCAGCCTCAGATATGAAGCATTTACACCTAAAGGTCCCTGTTCATGTAATACCTCTTTGTCTGGGGTCCTGCTCCTGCTTGAGTCTGCTGAGAGCATCTATATGATCTGCTATTACAGTACTCTGAAGTCAGACCTTCCATGAAATATAAATAAACTCCTCCATCACCTCCACTCATTTATTCTGATCCCTCCCTCTGGTTCGCTTCATTAGCCGGCCATCATTAACCGTGGCTTCATCATCGTTAAAGGAAACGAGAGTCCATTCCGGCAACCCCCAGCTCTCCATGAGGCTCTTAAACTTGTCCAGTGGAGGCAAAACTACTTTACGAGTAAATGCACTAGCGCTGATTAATCTCACCATCATGGCAGAAAGAGGAACATGGTCTTAAAAAGAGGCCGAGAAAAAAAAAAAACTCGCAATACTTCATTATGGAGCTTTTTCTTAGTGGCAGACTTGTATCTGATTATATCTAATCCCCTGAAGGCTGCGAGTGGCCGTGTGCCAGCTTATCTCATCGGAGAAGCGCAAACAAAGCTAAAACGCAATTTATCAGGACAGCTGAGATGGGAGATATGCCAGTGTTCTTGACGAAACTGGTGGCGTTATCATTGTGTCCTTAAATTGGGTTTGGTTATTTCTGACCTAGGATTCATTTCACATGTGGAATTTAGATAAAGGGTCACTGCAGTACATGGTGTTGACTCATATCTCGTGAAACAGATGACTTACAACTGCCATTGGCTATATGTTAGAAGTAAAACATCATCGGGCATTCTGGTATATAAAACTAATCAATAATCAGTTACCTCCGTAGAGCTGCGTGTGTTTTATTACTTTTATTATACCAGTGATTTGTCAAGAAAACTTAAAAAAACTTCTTATTACATTAACAACTGAACACATCGTAAATGTAATGTAAACTTTATAAAGTTTCCATTATACGACTAAATGTACAAGCTGTGATTTGCTGAAAATGAATCTGACCAATCAGATGTGCAAGAACTAGAGAAAGCACGGCGAACCACATATCCTCTCTATGTTTAGTATCTATGGCTATTTATTCTATGGCTAATTATATGGAAAATTACTTCTGTACCCATTTGAGCGCTAGGACTAGATGGTGAATGAATTGATGCTTGTGTCTGCTGAGGTTTTAACAGCATTTCCAAATTTATCTTAGCATGCACTTTAGAAAATCTTCCACCCGATGGCAATTAACTGGCCTACTGCTGAAATGCTAGCCTCCCTAGAACTCATCTTAGAAAACATGCAAGTTGTGCGGTGGACAGTATGAGATTGTGCACTGCCCTGCAACTTTTAGTGACCAAACCAGGCCATTCTCCATTAAAGGAAAGGGCCATTAAATGAGTTCCCAGAAGGCTAGCGTTTAGCAGTGACGTTTGCATGAAACAGGAAGTCCGACCATAGATCTGGCGTTACAACCTTCGACCTTGATAGTATAGAAGAATGATAGTATCTTGCCAGGGCCCTATGTTTTCCAGCGTCCTATATCACCAGGACCCTAGGTTCCCTAGTTCATTTTTGTGTTAACACACAATAAATCTCATATTCTGTTAGAGACATGGAAAGTTAAATATTTCCTGAATATTATCCAGTTTATTTAATTGCAAAAAAGCTTATGTGTTTTTTTGAGGTTTCTAGTAGAATTTCATTCTCAAATGAAATTTCAAGTGTCAAAATGTATAGGACCCTGGAAACACCGGCAACAAGGGAAGATGGGACCCTAGAACTGGGGAACATAGGGGTCTAAGAACATAGAACCCTTTGTCATATTCCCATTACTGTACTGTATGTGCCATATAAATCTGGGGACCATAAGGCTCTGGAAAGAAGAGACGACCCCAGTGCTTTATAAGCACTACTAAAACACTGTTTCTACTCTCATTGTCTGTGTTCCGTTTTCCTGCACAATCAAAAAGTCCCAGGTTTGATCTGAATGCCTCTCATAATTACAAATAGTTAAAAGGTTCAATATGCTGCTCTTAAAAATAGTAATTATTAGCAAATTTCTAATGAAGAATAAATTAAATTTGCAGTTATCGGGAAATAATAAACTTTTAAACACTAGCTCGTAACCTTCTTATCGAGTTGCATCACACCATCATTTTGTTGTTTATTTTTTTCCCCCACCTCTTTATGCTTTATTCCTTATATAACCAACCCGTACCCTTTGCAAAAGTGGAACATTATGATTGTCAGTCCCACTCCTGCCCATTTAAGTATTTGTTCTATAATATCAGATAGATAAAAACCTCTCCATAGAATACAAAAGAGCACCAGGCAGCAGGACATGCTGTTGTTCTGTATTGCATTACTCACTACATTTATGAGCAAGAAAATGGTGCACGCTGACAAACTGTCACTTACGAGTTGACCTGATAACTGTAGTTTTAAAAGAAAATGCACTGGGAGTCAAGAGCGGTGATGCCTTAAAAAAAAAAAAAAGACGACAGTAGAACCTCTTCCATATCCCTGCCTTATATAACGCACTTATTGAACTCTATTTGTATTCACACCATTTTTATGGTATTACAACGCTCAGGATCTTCACCTTAACGTCTAACTTACTTCAATAAATAAAGAGCTTTATAAAGCAAAGGACCGTATATCCGAACACGCAAGGAGATTATGTGATTAAAAGACTTTGTCTTGTGTGAATAAAACATCCCTTTCCTTAGTAGGGGATAAAACGGGACTCCGCGTGTGACACCGAAAGCCCTCATCTTAATGCACGGCACATGTTGACGTCTCGGAAGTGACATTAATATTTCAGCAGGCTGAGATATAACGCTTTTACACCTGAAGGTCCCATGTGCATGTACTGTGTATTCATGTAGAGCAAAGTGATGATACAGACGTACTGCAGATGAATTATGAAATAAATAAACTTCTCCATCACCTGCGTCCATTAATCCTCATCCCTCGACTGACTCGCTTCATTAGACGGCCACCATTAATCTGAGCTTTCATCATCATTACAGGAGATGAGAGCAAACTACAAGCTTACATAAAGCCAAAGTTTATTTCTTTTCACTTGTTTTTTTTTAACTCTCCTCCTCCTTCTTTTCATCTCTATGTTATGTCTGTACAGCCACTGTAAAGGTTACTAAGACATAACACGATAAGACAGGAGTAGAGTTTTATAAATAAACTTTGCCTCTTTCTGTCTATGTTTATTTTTCAAGCGCTCTCTCCCTGCTTATTTTCATCATTACGTTGCATCTCTACGCCCATAAGTAAGGGTAAATAAGACGTTAGACAAGGGTCAAACTCAGGACGGCATGTCTCCCTGATTGTGACACACTACTTTACGGTCGTCCCGGTCTTTCATTTCAGTCCAATAGAAATAGCATAGGTCATACCAAGTATTTAGCCTTAGACCATATATTGTGTGTTACTGTATATATGGTCCTAGGTTGTGTGTAGTTACGTGTTATATCATATCTGGCGAATGATATTGGTGTATAGATGTGTTTTCTGGCACATGACCACTACGAAATATTGATCCGGCTAAGAGCCTTCAAATTTTTAATAAGACATTTATTAACATTTATTTGACCTAAATAAACACATATTTAAAGGAATATATTTTTTTCATCATGATTTTTTTCTTATATCTATATCACATATGGTTTTACTGTATGTTAATACTGTAAGGATATACACAATATAATATTCATTCATCGTCTATACTGCTTTATCCTGTATACAGGGACGCGGTGGCCAGGAACCTATCCCAGGAGACTTAGAGCACAGGGCAGGGAAGACCCTTGACAATAATGTCAATTCCTCAAACACACACACAATGGGAACTTTGGGAACGCCATTTATCCTAATCTGGATGTCTTTGTACTGTGAGAGGAAACCAGAGTACCTGGAGAAACCTCAACTATTACTATTACAGCCTTTCTGTAATAGTTCTTGCAAGAACAGTATTGTCAAGTGCATTTGCTAAATCCGTCAAGCACCATAATGAAACTGGCTCTCATGAAGGCCATCCCAGGAGGGCGAGACCAAAACCTACCTCCGCCGCAGACCAGAAGTTCATTTAGAGTTATCAGCCAGAAAAATGACCAATTAACAGCACCTCAGATTAGAGGCGTTATGAAGTCTGTACAGAGCAGAAGTAGCAGACACATCTCAATATCAACTGTTCAAAGGAGATTAATGCATTTTTTGGACGCCTTCAGCATTCCTTTACAATGTAGAAAGAAATAAAAATCAGAAACGATCATGGAGTTAGAAAGTGACCCCAAACTTTTGAACGGTAGTGTATGTTTTACAGTTTTTTTCCTCCTTTTTAAGAGCAATGGTCTGTAAATATAAAACATATTTTTGTACACTGTGTGTAATGAGTCGCTCTGGATCAGGCCAAAAGCCTAAATGTAATGTATACATTTTGTTCTTATATTATATTAAACAACTGCCCTTTAGATGATACAAGCATTTTTTTCTTTTCTCAATGCAAAAGAAAGAAAGTAATCTAAATTATCACCCATGGAAATTTCATATTCACTTTTTCTTGTATTCTTCATTCCTTCCCTCCCTCCATGCATCCATACATCCATCTTTCTTGCCTTTCTTTTTTAGATTATTGATGGCATTAGCATTCATCAACAAGAGTTCCACCAACACCAATATAAAACCTTGTCAGAATTTCAGAATAAGAAGACAACTCAAACATGAAACTCAATAAACACTTTGACCTGCATTCTCATTGTTAAGGTAGGCATCTCTCCCCCAAACCCCCACCATGTCTGCCCAGTGACTGAATTAAAGGTGACTCTCTTAAAGGTGACCATGTCTGTTTTAGGTCACAGTAAAAGGTCTAAACTACCCAGGGGGCCGTCAGCTTCCTGCACAAGAGACAGCGCCCAGTGCGAGTGGGTGTGGCGAGAGTCATGTCAGCATAAAATATAAAATTGGCAAAGGAACAATTAAGATTCATTAAAAGCTGTGCGAAAGATGGTGAAACATTTTCATAAGGAAAAAAAAATCAAAGGTGCGGAAAACTATGGAGCGAGGTAGAACATCAAACAATTACAGCTGAACTGTTAAAAAACTATTTCGGCAAAATGAGGTCTAACATCTTTAGTAGATCAGCCAAGACACGTTGGGCTTTGCTTTAAAGTTACAAGGCTAATGTTTCTGACAATTGAAGCAAGTTTACAGCCTGCAGTTTCGCATTGTGCAAAATATTTTAATAATCATGGACCATCACACTGTATACCTCAAACTTTTCTTACACTGTCTGACACATTCTAAGCTATAAAACATTTAAGGCAACTGCCATCCACATGAACCTGACTGTTGGAGCAAAAAGTGCAGAATATCTGAGACAGACACTGCTGAGTGTGAAAGGACAGAGTACAGTGCAGGGTTTCTGGATTGCTGCTCTTACTTGAGAGAGAGGGAGAAGTCGTTCTTGCTGGTCTCGCTGTTTCTCACTAGGTAACTGGCCTCTTTACACAACCTCAGCAATGATTCAGCGTCCGTTCGACTGATTGCTCCGTGATACCAGCTGGGAGATGAGTAGGAAAAAGTAAAAGAGAGAGAGAACGAGAGTGGGAGAGAAGGAGAGAGAGAGAGAGAGAGAGAGAGAGAGAGAGAGAGAATGAAGGTAAGAATGTATCCATAAAAATACATTTATAATAAAACATGTAATAAACTATTGTTATTATACACATAATTATAAAAAATACACCTGATTATATAAAAAAAAGTATGAGAATATACAAAATATATGTATATATGATGCATCAAATGCAAGTACAGTATTGTCTTTAATACTTTAAAATAAGCCAAAATGTTTTATGTTGTCATGGTATATGGTGTTTTCGAAAAGAAAATGAACAGAATTTTTCAATTTAACTTAATTCATATGGCATAAGGCACTCTTTAGAAATTCAGATTTAAACCTGAAGGAGCAAGCTTAAGGCAATTATTTTAGGAAATAACATTGGGAGGAAACCCTATGAGGAGCCTGTCCTACTGTGAAGTGTGGGAAGTGTACTGTGACATTATCAGTTGAGAGAGTAACCACACTACCAGTTCTCCTCTTTGTGCCCTTTAAGGTGCTGTCAGGAACACTAAGAGAAGGAATGGTGGTCAAAACAAGTCCTTCTCCTTGTGGGTCACTTAGAGTGTGATAAAGTAATACATGTAAACGCTAATAATCTTGGAGACCTTCAGTCATCAATCTGATGTGTTTAACGATGAGTTTCACGCTTCATAATGAAGCACATCAGATGAGTGTCAAAACGGATTACAACACAAATCCATGTCGTAATTCCCTGGGTAAGCTTTAGGGAACGTTTTCAGGAACGTGACATGTTTTATGACTTGGTATTTCTACCGAAATTAGTTTTTTTTTAAATATATCTTCAGCAAAGAAGCAACGACTACAACTTTACAACTGTAACAATTCAAATCTTTCCCGTACGAGTTCTAGTTATAAGTTACAGTACAGGTTTCTGACCTAAATAGTTTCTAAACTATTCTAGACACACAGTTCACACACTAAGTACGACACAGTTCCTGGGCTATAATAATGATTATGTAAGATAACATAACTATGCATCAAATATACTGGTGTAATAATCTGACAATTTAAGAAAGATGCATTAATTTTAAATTATAAATATCTTATGACTACATAAATAAAAGAAAGGCTTTGTCTGTACGTTGGTAAGAAATCGCTCTTTCAATGATATCTTTATGTTTCATACACTGGAGCAGCCAAAACCAGTCAAAATTTGTCTGTCCAGCCAGATTTTGTCACAGTATAATGCAGTATGAGGCTAGACAGAATTTATTGTAACTTTGCCAATCCTTCGGGATTAAACCTGCTTTATAAATTAAATCAAAATGTTAAGTAGAAGAGAAGTTAAGGGTAGTTATGTGGATTATAAACCACAAGTTTTGACAGCGTACTGCGCATGCGCCAGAATCTGGGCACGTCTTAAATCGACGGCTGAACAGAATTTAATGAAAATTTTGCAGTACTTACTAAATTTCTGCTGAACGTTTACCTGCAAATGTTATAAACAGTTATGTGCCGGATTTACTTTACAAATTAGCTACTAATAAGCTTCTTGGTAAAGTGCTCGCCCTATTATACGGAGATAGCGAGTTCAATTCACGGGTGATGCTGTAGCCTCCCGCAGCCGTAGGCCTGGACAGAGTTGATTGGCTGAGCTCTCTGAGCGGAGGGTGGGATGGGATTCACTTAGCGCTCTCACATCGATCGCGGCTCTACAGCCAATGATGAGCGTCTGTGATCTCAGGCAAGTGGAAGGAGCGGATAGCGCTGTTTGAAAGAGTCACGTGATTCGTAGGAAATATGTGAAATTTTTTAGGCCTCCCTGATTGAGTAGTAACCTTGATGTGGGAGTGTCTTTGGCTGACGATAAAAAAAAAGTAAAACAAGCAGAAACAAGATGTAAGATACGCAACCTAACGAAATTTTAGTTATTTGTAAAGAGTTCTGCCATACAGAAAGACATGCAAACATGTATATGGACTTCGACCTGATGCTATATATATTTTCATTATTTACTCCCATAATAGTAGAGTATAATAAAATTTTGCATCACTTCTGTAATATTTTCATAATGAATCCTATTTAAAAACTGAATCGTAGTCTCAGTGTAAATGCATTTTCTTTTAATATACGTTTCCAAAACACAGAGCCTCAATCTCGCACACACTCACAACTGGCTCTCCAGTGGCATGGTGGGGTCGATGCGCTCGCCCAGCATCGGCATACACTGCTCCACTGAACTCATCTTTACGTTGACTAGGCAGCCACTGGAGTGACGCTGGGGAGGCCTCGATTTCCCGTCTTTCGTCGGAGACATCCTGCCCTTCTCCGCCCCCTCGAATTGGACTGCAGAACAAACACAAACACATACGAGGTCATCGTGACAGCACAGATGCCAACATCTGTCTCACTCAGTAGAAGCTTTGTACATGAACGATTTTTCTAAATTGTGGCTTTGTTGGATAATTTGCCAATAAACTGGTTATTTTGATTGAAGCACAGTTCTGAAAAGGTAGAAAATTAAGCATTGTACTTGTAATGTTCTGCACAGTAACTGCACCATGCGCAATTACATAAAAGGTAAATCATGTGGACCATAAATATCGAAGAAGCATCTCATTTATGTTGTTTAATCACATTTTATTGGTTCTGTGGTCATAAACAGAATGAACTGATTGAGATCACATAGTTTTTCCTGTATTTTTTTTCACTAGCCAGCTACACTCTAAGTGCTGATGTTGAAGTGTAGGGACAATCTAATAATTTTGATTCAAATATATTTTCTCACATTTCATACACATTTCTATAATTTTCTTTAAATCTCCTTTGCGACAATGACCATTGTTAAAAACGCTATACAAATAAAACTGAATCGAATTGTAATTGGAGAAGAAAAAAAAGTGTAAATCTGAAAAAAAGTGTTACAAATGTGTTATTTGAATTATTTTCAATCAAAATATCATGGAGGTATTTTACCCATTATGCTCATTAACATTACTGGTGGCAACGTCTTGTAGAGTGCCTTAAATAATTATATCAAATTCAATCTAAGAAAGTTATTATTGATGATTTTTATTCTACTGTCCAAACAGTGATTTTAGTTCCTATTTCCTCATCCATCCCAAAGTTAATTCCTGGCGGCAACACCACTGTAACATTTTTCACCCTAAGTGAAATGCACCAAGACATCAGCTCTGTTTCTTTAGTCATTTTATAAGGTTTGATCAGCACTGCCATGGTGTCTTTTCAACAAACTCTGATATGATGACACTACGAGAAATAGCAATGTTTGCAGGTGTAAACTGGGAGATAAATCTTCACAGGATCTGGGATACTATCCAAATAGGAATACACACAAATGCAGAGAAAATGATTCATTTCTTTTTCTCAGGTCATTGTCAGAATTCGTATGCAGCCAAGAACATTGAGTCAGATGTGCTTTTAGCCAAACAGAAAAAATATATATAAGGTAAGGATATGCATATACATAAATGCAATAAAGGTTATGAATACATTAGCATTAATATACCTAGAGTACATTAAAGAAGCAGTTTACAAGTCCACTCTGTATAATAAAACTCGAGTTGCCTTTTAAGAAAAAGAAGCACAGCTAAGCAGCTTCGGTCTGACTGCAGATAGCAATATTTCTGGCTTTTAGAAATGTAAAAAAAAAAGAATCTACATAAATAAAAGTAAGGTTTTGCCTGGACATGGGGCACGACTTGCTTTTTCAATGATATCTTTATGTTTCATATATTGGAGGACCCGAATCCAGTCTCCGAAAAATGTTCTGTCTGTCTGTCTAGACAGATTTTGTAACGCAAAACTATTTAATAAAACTTTCAATCAAACAAATCCTTAAGTATTTGCTTCATGTTAAAGCTGTGCCATACAGTAAATGAAATCAAAATGTTGCAGGTTTCGACAGCTTACTGCACTTGTGTAAGGCGTGTCTTAAACCGACCGCTGGACAGAAATAAAAGAAACTTTTGCAGTACTTAGACATCTGCCTGAAGTTTAACCTGAACCATAAGTCAAATCAAAATGCTGTGTAAAAGCGATGTTATGATTTGATAAACTTCTTTAAAATAAGCTACTTGCTCAACGTAAACAAACATTAGTACCAATAGATATTAATTATATATAGATTATAATATATAATAATATTATAATCTATATAATAATAATAATAATCTAATAATAATAATAATAATATATAATATAATATAATTACATTTTAATCTTTATCTGATCTACTTTTTCGATTTCTCATCTGTGATTCACTCTCTGATTACCGAACAAAGCATGTATTTGGCTGACGATGTAAGAAGTCTAAATTAGCGTGAACAAGACATATAATACTCAATGTACAAAATGTAATGTTATAGTTTATTTCTTTGGATTGATAAATTAGGCAGAGTGTTCTGCCGTTCAGAAACACAAGCAGACATGTACATGGACTTCAACCTGCAATACAGGTAATCCCCGACTTACAAACTTTTGAGTTTCTCAGATATTGGGTCAGATGATAGTAGAGTGGGGAAAGATGAGATTTTGTCAAGTGGATTGGTATACTTTATATTGTATATTTGTGTCAAAGGCATATAAGACTCATTTTGTCAGACTTAAGAACAAATCCGACTTACGAACAAGCTCCCATAATGAAACAAGTCGGAGACTAGCTGTAATTATATCAAGTCGAGTCAAGTCAAGTAGGCTTTTATTGTCATTTTCATCATATACAGTCCAGTACTCAGTGAAACGAAAAACGTTCCTCCTGGACCTGATTCTAACATTTTAACTATTTCTACAAACTTTTTAACCATCAATGACAGCTACTAAGGCTAGTGTAAAGAAATTAAACTGGCCCATTTCATTGCAATATAACAAATTGGACTATTCATTTATTCATTTGTCATTATTACGGATAAAGAAAACATTTACACTGCGATATGCAGCTTTTTTTTATTTTTAATTGTTGAAAATTAAACAATCTAGTTTTTTTTCAGTGTTTAATCACTAAAATAGTGTTGCTGTAGCTACACTGAAACAACATGCTGTATCTGGTCATTTGCTGTGTTGCCACTCCAGCAGGGGGCATCATACAGTAGAGAGGTACACCGATCTATTTCCACTCTTTCTCACTGGGCTATTAAAAAATGACACAGACAGCACTGGCATGGACTGTCACACTCTCTCTGTCTATCCATCACATAGAGAGAGAGAGAGAGAGAGACTCACACACATACACACACACATGTACACACAAACAGACTCAATGCCTTTCTGTTCCACAGTGCTTTGAAGAGCAGCAGCTTGATACAAAAGAAAAGAAATCAATCGGACACCTCTGTGTACACATGCCACAGAGAGAGAGAGAGAGAGAGAGAAACAAGGGCAGGAAAAAAATGTCGCTGTTTAATCATTGAGCATGCTCTTGCCAGTCGTCAAGGTTAAAAGCGTCCCACAGGCCCCAGGGATGTGTGTACAGCGAGCAGGTGTGTGATAGCGTGGCGTGGCGCTACCTGAGATAGATATGGGAACATAGTGTGGAAGAATAGCCACTAAACACACTTCTGCTTGTAAATGCTCTCTTATCTCCCATCCGGCATGAGAACTAATACCAGCTGTCCAACACTTGACGACTCCTAATACACAAACACACTCCCTCATTGTGCTTAGAAATTCCCAAAATCTTGATGTACAGGACTGTGCAAAAGCCTTGAGTCACCCCTCATTCCGAAATATTAAACTAAATTAAGTTACATAGATTCAATTAACTACAAAAATGAGTAAAAATGTTTTAGTGACAGGCTGCCTAAATATACAGTACTGTACAAAAGTCTTAGGCACCATATTATATGCTGTACCAATTTTGTTACATCATGTCTGCACAATTATGTACAAAATCATTCAGTATTTCCATAAATAAATAAAAATAAATAAATAAATAAATAAATAACATTACAGGAGAATATATGCATGGCTGTAAAGAATTGTATAGTACAAGACAGACCAGTTTTCAGAGGAAAACTAAAAACCTAATACCTGGGTTTTGCATAAAAATAGAAAGGAGCGAGTTTGCCAAAGTTACCAGAAGAACTCATATTCTCCAGCATGCTCAGTAAAACCTAACAACTGTTTTACTTATAGTTCTGTGCAAAAGTCCTGGGCACATCCAAAAATATGGCATAAGCAAAAGATGCTTTTAAAAACATTTCTGCATAAAAGAAACATTTATAAAGAGCAATAAAACACACAGTCAATATTTGCTTAAAATCAAGAGTGTTAGATTTGTGGAGTTTTACAAAATGGGGTCCATTGCACATTACTTTATGATTATTTAAAAGAGCAGTAAACAAAGTAATATATCATCAACTGTAGAAATTATACCGTATAAAATAAGACTAGACTTTTATTTTTCTGCGAGAAATACTAAGGTAGGGATTTGCAAAAAAAGCGAAATTAAAAGAACTCATGAGAAAACCTACGCTTCTTGCAGTCTCAATCCTGCCTCATGGGTCAGGGGTCAGGGGTCACAGGAAGTGCCTGCAGTCACAGATTAAAATGGCTGTCAGTACCCTGTCACTTTAATGCATACCATCTGCAGCCTTCAAAGAGTGGTTTTATTCACACGCTGCCCCGCGTCCCCATCACTTCCTTTCTCGTAGACTTTTCAGTGTGTCTCTGTGTGTGTGTCTGCGCACACTGATGTGTCATGTTTACCATAAAGTGCATTAGCAATACGTTTCCATGACTGTAATTATTTTAAACCGCTTCTCAGGCTCCATGAGGGACCGAATCGATGTTCAGCCTACAGTAGCACATCCTCACATAGTGTTCGCCTTCGCATCTCGCACCGAGCTCGCCGTATTGATCTGGCATTATCACGCAAAGGGTTCTGGGAAAAGGAGTTGTTCAAAGCAAACACTTTGACCCTGGTCTCGTGTGTGAATACAACAAAGCGGATTAATCATTTTAATGGCGCCAGCAGTTTATTCACAGCATGAGAGCGTGTACCTGCTTTTATTCCACAGGCCTTATTCAATTAATGAATCGGAGGGGTCAGACGGTGTGCTGCTTAATCGCTTGTCACTAATTTATGTCAATTTACAACACTCCCTTCTTTAACCCATGGCAGTTTTAAATTTCTTTTTTTTAAAAGTATTAAAGCATTACATGGTCAGATTGTTCACGAAGGTAAATGACACGTGTACATTTTTAATAGTCTTTAATGTGTCCGAGACAGCTGTATAAACGCCTGAAGCTGTGAGAACGACAGACGCTCCTGGTTTCGTTTAATCAGTGAAGTGCTTTTTTTTTTTCATAGTAGATGGTCAGTTGCCATGGAAACTTACTGGCAAACCTGTTTTCAGCATCTCAGTGCTGTCATAAATGTCAAGTCTCAACAGGAACACAATAGACATAATAGACCTCTTATGTGTATGCGAAAGAACAGGACAGGAGAAGAATGAGGAAAATAACTAGGTGAATTAAGGCTGCTGTCCATCTGTCACTGGATTATAACTTCATTTGCCGGGTTGCACAAATTTCTTCTTGCACTTTTTTTTTCTCTTATTGTAAAAACAAAAATTATAAAATAATCGAAATACATTTTTACTAAAACATTACCCCAGTTAGCCAACCATCACTGAGGATACGGATAATTTGCTTTCCTAAAAAAAGGGCATGCTCTATTTAAGCTACTAGCAGGTTAAAATAGACTATGTTGAAATATAAATTTGACTTACTACCAGGGGAGTTCAAGTCGAACTGGGTGAAATTTCTCATGAATGAAGGTGTAGAAATGGTTCTTTACAGAAGACTTCAAGCACAGCACGGTGATGAGACTTTTAGCTGCAGTAAAATATTAAAATATTGGAATGATGCAATCGTTTTAAGGAAGCCAGTACATCCATGAATGACGATCCCAGCCGAGGTGGCTCGGAGCCCATTCAGTGAGTGATAGCCTGATTCTTGAAAATCAATAGGTAACTTGCTGCCAACTTGTGAAAGAAAGACGTGGGAACTGTACACACGATCATTCACAAACACCATTTGAACATTACAGGACTTTATCCACATCCCTCAGACAGTCCTGACCTCATTCCAAGCGATTTCCACATGTTTGGGACATTTAAAGGAGTTCCAGGGAGGCTAGCGTTTACTGTACTCCGTGAAAAATCTTCTACCCTGGCGACATCTAAGCACTAGTGAAACGCTGGTGCATTAAGTGCATTACTGTAGTAGGGGATTAAATGGAGTTTTTACTCTCATAACTGTTCTGTTATTCTGCACAATGAAAAGTCCCAGTTTGATTTCAACACTTCTTGTACAAATCACATTTAACATAGTATTATACAATAATAATAATAATAATAATAATAATAATAATAAAGAGCTTTGACATGCAGTGCAGTGGACACTTTATTTACTAAAAAAATACATTCTCCATCTAGTTTGCTGCTGTACTACTGAACAACATTACACATTTCAGAAAGTGAATGTTTTATAAGGTGACCTAATTATTAACATTATTTTCTTTTTAACAAAAAACATATTTTAAAGAACAATATTATAACGAATACAGCAGAACCCCGGCAGACTAACTGAATTTGTTCTGGAGGCAAACAAATACACCAAAAATTCGCATTACGATTCAAATGTTCCTATAAAAAATAATGTAAATGCAGATAATCCGTTCCAGATATCAAAAAAATATCACTTGCATTACTAAAAAATGCATTGTGGGTTGACTCTTTCAAAACAGTTTTCGCTGACTGAATAAATTATTTGTTTTGAATAGCTCCCAGACGTACGCGCAACTTAGCCGGCGTTTGGTTCAGCTTATTCGTTCGTTCACCAAAAATGCTTCATATGCTGGTGCAAATTTCAATTATTAAAGCAAAAATTAGTAAGGGAGGGCATTCGTACCGTATGCCGAGGTTCTACTGCATTTGTAAAGATACAGACTAAATAGTCAGGATCAGTCTACATTCTTCTTCTTCCTTTTTTATGTTTTTTTAACAGAATCCTCAAACATTCTGGACCTAATTTTAATTTTGCCCTAAAGAATACTGACATAAGTTAGAATAATGTATATGATTTTACGGATAAACTTTTAAACGAATTTGGTCCAATACTTGTTGATCAAGCTATTGCATACACTAAACATGCTTTAATTGCAGTATGTAAGATGACTTAAATTAGTCACCTTGGGAGTGAGGTTGTTTTGTTGTGACACAGTGGATTACTTGCAAAATACAGAGAAAAAAAAATACCCTTAACGTGCATATTTCTGATCTCCAATACTACAATAGTTTCTTCCTACAATTCTTTTATCTATAGATTATCATCACCATCAGGCATATTCCTTAATAACAAATGATGCAGACAAACAATGGATAGAAAACAGTTTATTGACTAATTTAATAACATAGATATCATTCATTTCACGTCATGAATAAACTGATTAACATTGGTTACTGACTTCACAGCATTTTTCCCTCACAAGCTACAATACACGATTATATTTACCACCAACATGCCCACCTTGAATGTCTGGTCTATACATTTTATCTATCCCTCACATCATTGGATCCCCTGGACATCCACCCCGACAGAACTTTCAGAACAGATAATTTCTCCAGTGGTTATACTTGGCTACTAAACCCTTAATCTCACTGTGTAAAACTTTACTGATGGTACTGGTCTTTTCTCTGGTTGCCATTGCCTCTTACAATACTGATTTGATTATGATTGGAATTAAAACTGTTAAGGGGTTGAAAAAACTGAGATTGATCACACTTCGAGTCTGTTCTTGTTGCACTAAAACCACCATGCAAAAACAAATAAGGCCAAGATCTCAAATAAAATAACATCTAATCTCTAGTCGGCAATATTGTCATACAAGGAATAAAACTTGGAGAAAAAAAACAGATCTTGCTTTGCTTCTCTAGAAGGTTATAAGGAATATTAAGAGCATGTAGGTATTTACTCTGTTTGATAATGTGTTAAAAACACACAAAATATATATACAAACTACGTTCCTTCCAGGCACCAAAAAATATCACACTTGCTCATTCTCATTCTCTATAATACTGCACTCACACTTTGGGGAATTTGAAAACACCAATTAGCTAACTTTATTCTGCATGTCTTTGGACTGTAGGAGGAAAATTAAGTACCTGGAGGAAACCAACCTGCAATCTTCAAGCACAAAGACCCAAGGCAGGAATCAAACCCCTGACCCTGGAGGTGTGAGGCCACAGTGCTAACCACTACGCCAGCATGCCGCCCACACACACCATTTCCTAATTAGGAAAAAAACTTTAGCACTGCAATACAATAAATACTTCTTTCGTAAGTCAACACCTTACCATTGATCAATCATATATGCGTGTCCGTGATTATAGTGAATTTAATTGCAACATTTGATTTACAAAAAACTGGACCTTAGGAAGAACCAGAGGACAGAGTGAAAGAGCAAAGCAGATCATTAAGAAGATCATTTGCTTTCAGTTGAGCAGGTCACTAAGCACACACTTCCCCTGACATTCCCTTGTCTCATAAGCCAAACTCCAATTGTTTGCTACAAAGTCTGATGCGTGTCATCAATAAACACAGCCAAAACCTGCCTATCACCCCAGAAAGAGCAAGTGGCATTCTGTAAACCTTTCCCCCAATCCATTGATAGAAAAAACTCTTACAGTGTTCAAATATTTGGGCTTATTTTTGCTGAAAAATGAGGCGCACAGAATTTTGTAAAAGATGAATAAAGCATGGCAGAAGAAAAGCCCATGGGCGAAGACTCGTTGGCTTTACTGAGTGTCCAAAGTCAAGAATCTATTGTCCATATATTAGCACAAAGACTTCTAATGGCTGCAGGGTCTGACAGTGTCCGCTGGCAATAGAATTGAGTTTCTTTGAGATCAGTTGCAAGAATTTCTACTTGCTTCTTTTGGAAATATTAAAGAAATAAAAAAATTTCGAACACTTCATCAGGTGTGGCTAAATTCTGAAAAACAGATTTACGCACTTTTACTGTATGTCAGTTTAACAAGTGCAACAGTGGAAACAGTCGGCCTGCTTAAAATGTCTAAATGTCTAAAACCTTGCGTGTTGTTTGATTTTTATGTTGTTTATTTTATAAAGTTGTTGGAGATAAATGAAGCACATAAGTCAAATCAACTCAGTTTATACTCTTATACTAAGAGACATCAGAATGTCTGTGATGCCTTCAGATCATCACAGCAACCAGACTAATCAACAATTATGTTTCCATGTGTGAAGAGACAAGAAGATTGTGTTTAAATACCGTGAGGGACTTTTACCTGAAGCTTATGTGGATGATTTGCTGGTCAAAGTGAGAACTCATCTCCCACCATAAAAATATTTTAAATGTACTCTTTATAACCTTGTGTTAGTAATGTACTGTTTAAAGGGAAATCTGTATTAATTAGTAGTACTATACAGCAGAACCTCTGCATAAAAATTTTATTTGTTTTGAAGGCAAAATACGATTGTATTACGATACGAATTCATCCACAGAAAATAGTGTAAATGCGGACAATCTGTTCCAGATTATATTAATAAAAATTTTTTTTAAAGCATGAAAAATTATGTTGCTTTTAAATGTAAAATTTCATTAAGAAATTCGTAAAACTCACTTCACTAGGCTTTCCACTGTACCAAACAAGTTCCCGGATATATGCGCAACTTGGTCCGGTCTGGTTTGTTCCGGTTTGTTTGTTTGTTTGCCAAAAATGCTACAAATGCAAAGGCAGATTTTCATTTCCTAAAGCAAAGATTTGTAAAAGAGGGCATGCAGAGGTTCCACTGTATACAAAAGAAAATCTCATCCGATCACTTGAAGGTTTTTTCCCCAGGCCACACATATTTGATGTTTAGGTATTTTATGTTTGGAAGCTCATCCCAGAACCCAGATATTTTTATCAAGGATACGTCTGCATGCTGCGAGGTGGCGTTTGAGCAGCTGGTGTGCAGAGTACAAACTTATTTGCTTTAGATTTACAGCTTGGCAGCGGGATGACCTCATAAATGTGGAATGTAATGAAAACACAAGAGTGAATGACCATCTTTATATCAGGCTTGTAAGAAAGCAGCTTAAAAAGCAGTGAAGCGCTCGATCTGTGACAACCCTTTAGACACAGGGGAGACAGTTCACTGTTTTCATTCTTCGCCTCGCTCTCAATTTCACTTTCCCTGACACTTCAGTGTTCTCGTTCTCATTCTCTCCCCCGATGTCAGCCGTTCCTGACAACACTTAAATCTGGAGACTTCATTCTATTTTCTCTCCACAGTCTTTTTTTTTCATCCCCTTTTTTTCCCACCAAATCAGAGCTTCTGTTGGCGAGAGAACCTCTTGTGAGATTGGCATCATGTCTGTGACGACAGCTGAAGCGACGCTAGTATTAAACTTATGCTGTATTTCACACGGAGACTCATTTTCTCCTAATCCCTACAGCAAGGACTGAGAGAATGAGTTTTGGGATAGAAGTGGAAGATCGACGGTGTACGTGAGCTGCAGAGCGAAACTGAAGGACGTGGTAGAACATAGACAAATATACCAGAAAATAAGATTAGTGGAGGTTTGTTGCTTTATGCTGTAGGAGACTGTTTATTTAAGGTGTCAAGTGTATGTGACTGAGAGGAAATGGAATCCCTTTATCAGATCACGCTGTCAGTCAAGGAATGAAGGATGGATGTAAGCCCCGCCCACCTGGGCCATCTTTCAGGATGAGCTTTCACAGTGGTGGGAAACGATAACACACAGGTCAGGTATCGCAACCACCGGGCCGACTGCGGTATCTCCACAGGCCAGGGACAGAAACTCATGTCGAAACTGAAGAGGAACTATTTAAATCATTTGACTTTTTCATTCCTTATTCCCAGTTTTCCTCATGAGGAACGCAAGTGTTAATCTTTGCATAGAAATGTAAAAAAAAAAAGAAAGAAACTAATTGATAATTTAGTTACATAATTTATCCATCAATTATGAGGGGTCGATTTGCAATGTACAACAAAGTGTAATCTTTTCCGAATCCCGCCTTCTGCGTTACGATTGGTTACTAGAATTCAGTCTCATCTATGGTTGGTTAAATGTTTTTCTACATGTGAAATGTGAGGTAGTTAGTGCCCCTTCCTTAGCCAAAGCCAGGGTGGATAAAAGTCCTAAATAAAGCCAGATAAGAGAGTTTTGTTCTCACTGAATTCAGGAATAGAAACAAAAATTCATGGCATCATGTAATGTTACCCTACATGAAAGGAAGAATACATTTGAGAAATAATCGTACCGAATGTCTACATGGTCAATATTTACCTAGTAAATGAACATAACTCTCATTATGATTGAATAATCGAATTGTGCCAGACTGTTCCCCCCGAGGTGCTTACGTTATACATCTGTATTCCGCCTGGACTATTAGTGTCCATGCATCTAATAAAAAGAAAACTATTTTCTGATAAATAATTAACCGTGTTTCATTCTACTTATACAACATTGCTAATTTTTAAATGTAAAAAAAAAAAAAAAAAAAAAAGAAATACTCCAAATATTACTTTTATTAAATTAAAAGTCAAACCAGGACCTTTGATGTCCCCACTTTATGTAAAAATAACCACCTGTTAGTATACATTCAGAACCCGGTGACGGTGTAGGCAACTCAGATACAACCGCTGTAACAATGACATTTATAAGTTTTTCCCTTTTACAATAATAATACAAATATGAAAATCTAACAAACAAAAGAATTTTGTAAAAACTTTGCAAACTTTGTAAATCACACTAATGAGAGGGGTTAAACCACATTAAACCACGGTGTACCTTTAAAATAAAGGACTTCTTAGTATTGATGAAATTTTACGTCGTTTAATCAAGATTTACCGTTTTGTACCTAAAACACCTTTCACAAAAAAAAGAAAGTATTCCCTGTAAAAATAAACATTTAAAATTGAACATCATCCGAAAACCATGAGGGGTGTTCATGTCAAACCGGGACTTTTGAGTGTGCACAGTAATAAAATTTACACAGAGTAAAAAAAATCCATTATTTCTCTATATAATCCTACACAATGTACCTATCCTAGCATTTCCTCAGTATGCCGGAGCCAGGATCAGACTGCCTGCTTCACGGGAACAACTGCAGCAGGCTCCAAACCACCTCAGCCTGGATCATCAGTCACTGCCTTTTATAAAATATTTGCACAAGTCAAATGCTTTACTGTGGCTAATAGTCTCGTCACTGTGCTTGAAGTGTTCATTTACGAGAAATTTCAACACAACAGGCTGTTGCATGCTTGCACAATCATTCTCTCATCAGCCTCTCTTTTTTTCTCTCTCTCTCTTGAATTTGGCATATCGTAGAAAGAAATGCAGCAGGTGGTGTAACGTCATCTTTCCCGTGTCTCAAAAACAAAATGAATGCTTTACCCGTGACTGTTAAAAAGCACTGATAATTTGAGACATCACCCAAAAATGTTGCTCTCACTTTCTGACTAACCAGACAACTAGAAAAACTCTCATATAAGAAATAGTATTGTACAATATTTATATTACATCCCAGAAACATGTTAGGAAAACCTTTGGCTTGATATTTTGCTTGTTTCTCTATTAACATGATGCTGATTCAGACTAAATTCTTATTTAAGCCTTGAGTTGAACATGACAGTAAAAAAGACAACTAGTCAACTCCATCCATTCATCCATCCATTTATCTCGGAACCTCTGTGGTCCAACTAGTGACCGTGGAGGCCAATATTGACCATTGTATTTATTCCCATTTTTACAGCCGTGGTAGGACCTTCGGTTGACATTCACACACTCGTTTTCATGGACTGTCTGGGAACGCCAATTAGCCTAATCTGCATGTCTTTGGATTGTGGGAGGAAACCGGAGTCCCCGGGGGAAACCCACCAAGAACATAGAGAACCTTCAAACACCATGCACACAGACCCTGAGGCAGCAATTGAACCCGGACCGAGGTCACAGTGCTAACCACTATGCACTAAACAACTATTTAAAAAAAAATAATAATTATGTACAAATACTAGTCATACAACCTCTACACAAAGACACAACCTACCATACTCTTCTCATAATTTAAAATTACATTTCAATACAGAAGTCAATGAACCAGACTAACCCTATGAGCACATTTCCTTATTAAGGCTGCTAATTAATTCTCATTTACTAATGGCACTTCCATCACACCAGCACACTAACTCAGTAGGGAAGGGCATCTGTAATTCATGCCAGTATTACTGGGCTGCAATTAAGTATTCCCAGTTTGACTGCTAACATGATTAACAAGTCACCATCTTGTTGCTATGCTGGTCACATCTCATCAAACCGGTTTACCTCATGAATTCAGGTCGCCTTTCAGTGACGTGCTCGAATGTGCCATCTTGAGCGATTTCTAAAATAACATACAGTACTCAGGAAAAATAAAGGTTGAAATCTCTGCTGAATTAGGCAGCCATTTTTCGGCTTCCACCACCTCCAACAACATGTGGTCTAATGAATCTGACTCAAGACAAAAAAAAAAAGACTGAAAAAACAAAGCTCCACAGACTGAGGCCTGGCAGTTGAGCTCAAAATGAAATCTGGATCTCTGTTAATGATAGTGCCTTGTACTCTACAGAGACACGCCTGTGAGATGACAGCGAGAGAAAAAGATGAAATTCAGAACAATTAAATCGTGTTAGGAAACAAAGAACTCAGGCTTTTCATTTCAGCCAAACAAAGGGATTGTCTGCCATTCATATGCAGATGGCATTTCTGTCCTGTCAACTAATGTCCCCAAATTAAAATCATGTTATTCTAATGAGGAGGGATGACTGCATCTACTGTGGAAAAGGTGAAATCGGTCTCTCAATAGCCGTGTCCTGAAAAAGTCACTCTCAAAAAAATGTTTTTTCGTCTTTTTTTTTCTTCCTAAATATAAAGGGAGGACATTTCTTTCAAAGTCTGCATATGTTTGTGCATTAAGACTCTGATCACCTTTCATATGTTCATATGTTCATACTGTAGTGTTTACTATAGGATTAACAATAATTAAAGTTATCTTCGTCAATATCTTCATCAAAGAAACAAGCGTTCATTGTTTCGGACAAAGAAATCTGCCAGAATCTTTTTCAACATGTATGAAATATTTCCTAATTTAAAGCCCTTTATCACAAAGGTGATGCACAAATATTTCACACCAGATGGCATGGTAAGAAAGTATATCCCTCTAATCATAGACATACCACCAAAATTTGACCTGGAGGTTGACTTCATTATTTTATCCATTATTGTAATTCCACTACAACGGACAGAATTTTCTTTTTTAGAGCAAATGCATTTTAGAGCCGCTCTTCTGAGAGAAATTAATGTCTAGCACTGACTCACTGAGCGTGTTTATTCCACGCCTGACCATAAAAGAATGATCAGTGCTATAAAAAGGCCCAAGCTGAATAAAGGTTAGAGGAGATGTGCTTCTCTAGCACTGCAGCATGGATACTTGAGCTTTAATGTGGTCTAACTGCTGAATTCTTCCTCTTGTTTTATCATATTTCTTCGTTTTTAAAGAAAATCAAAGTTAAATCTTATAAACAGTGGAGCCTTGAATTACGAGCATAATTCGCGAAGTGGGCTCTTATTCAAAACATAAATCAAATTTTCCCATAAGAAATAATAGAAAATCTAATTATTCTTCCATAGCCCAAAAAAATAAATACATAAAAATAATGAATACAAAATATAAAGTAAAAATAAAAGAAATTAACCTGCACTTTACCTTTAAAAAAAAGTAGAAATAAATCCCGACAGATAAGTGTTTCTGTTGATGCGCGCAGGTGCTGTGTGTTTGTGTGAGACTGTTTAATCAGAAAAATTAGCAAGGAATCTCGCTAATGACACTGGGTGTAAAGGCAAGAATGTGTGTGTGTGTGTGAAGGGGCACAGTGTTAAATTATGAGCACGCACACACATAACGACAAGCTGAAACAGAGAGGGAAAAAATAAATCCTTAATCTTTCTAATGAGACTTTATTTTGCTTTACATGCGCGCACACACGTGTGTTATAATAAATAGTACACGCACGCTTACAATAAAACATGTTTTACGCACACACACGTGGTCCCAGTGTTATAGTAAACAGTACACGCATGCACGGATGTTGATTATACCGATAAGAGATGCTCACTAAGACTCAGCAGGGGAGACGTTTACCCACAATTACGCAGCGTAAGAGAGAGAAAAACCATTGGCTCAGTTGTGATCATGTGACACTCAGCGTCAAAACAAGAAGCACATGAGGGGGTACATGATACTCGATACTCGTAAACCAAGACTTGTTCGTTTTACAAGTTAAAATTCAATAAAAATCTTGCAGAACACTCGCAATCCGAGGTTTCATTTATAACTTCAGCGGCTGTTGTGACTAAATAAACAATTTTTATATATGACTTAGGATTTTTTTTGTTACATCATTATCAATATTGATATTGATACGGTACAATGGTTACTGTACATCATGCTTTCCCATGCATCCTTCCAAAAATAGAGCTGTTAACATCAATACCAAATAAACAGCGCTGCACTCGAAAAAGGTGGAGGCAGTACATAGGTTAGAATTACAAATGAAGAAATAAATAGAAAAATAATATTTTAACACAATTAGCTATTACTGACAAAGAGAGATTCCAAAACCATAAAAGACTATTTTCAGCTCAATGCTGATTTTTGATCAGATTGGATTTGTCTGCTATGACATTTCACATTCATAATTACAAGTGTCTCTTATATGACTCTAATGTGGACACGTCTGTTCTCTGAAATGGCACGCATAAGCACATTGTTGTTGCTCGTGCCATCTGGGTTAAAAGACATCACAAGTTCCTGCGACCATTCGTTAATTTTAAATAATGGATGTGATTTTAGCAAAGAAATATGCTTGGAAATTTGCTCTATATGGTGTCAAGATGTGAGTTGGCCCTAAATGCCTTGCTTTAGCTGTTTTAGCACTGCTGTAAAATCCCTGCGCTGCCTAATGACATTAGTGCCGTATGAATGCACAGAGGCGAGAAAGTCGCATGGATTCTGATCTGCACGGTCTTATTCAAGTTTCACGACTGCATATGACCGGATATGTGTCTGATCCAGAACCACATATGACTCTTTTGGATTTGGAAATCCAATGATCAAATGATTTGTGCATTTAGATACCTCTAAAAAAAATCTGATCTGCATCACATCAGGCTAAAAAAACAGAATTGAGTCACTTCAGGCTGGTAATGTGAACGTACAGTAGCCATACTTTACAGCCAGCTGTACAGAAATGCTGGGAAATAAAAGATTGCTCTTCTCCACTGCAACCTTACTCAATCCAGGATAACTAATAGAGCTTAAGAATAACCTTCATCAATTAAATCTAACATTTTTAAATAAACCATGAACATAGTGAAGTTTTCATGGTCACTATTCAAACAGGGAGAACAAAATATGAGAACTTGGAAGCTTGGAATGATTTTCCAACTGAAATGACTTTTTTCAACGAGAATAAACACGGACGCCCACATGTTCATGTTTTGTTAACAACTCATGTTGATTTGATGTCGCATTCTGAGTTTCTGTTTTTCTTGGTCAAAGGTTGGGAATTCCGAATTACTGCACATCCTCTAGTCCAGATGAATAAGGCATTATACTAAAGTGTTTTCTCAATTCACTATTATGTCTCAATATCTGTATTATAGATATCAATAAGAATAAAATAAAAAGTCCCTGAAAAAAGCTACAGATTTCTCCCTAGTCAGGAGTAAAAAAAAAAAAGAAGTGAAAAAACATCTTAAAAGGGAATCCAGACATTTTTTACTAATGTAAAACTGATCATAGAGTGTTTGCAATATTCACTGAACTGTCCCGAATCTTCCTGAGCTTGAAGCTACTACACTCCAGTATTTCCTCTAAGGAAGCAGAGACGTAGATCAACTTACTTCTAATCTCTTTGACTGGCCTTTGGCCCAAATCAATCAAGGTTAACTTACAGCTTAAATCCCTACGCATCACTCAAAGAAACGGATCCCGTCCCATTGCCTTCTGCCACATAAATCTTGACTTAGCGTAGTCTCCAAGGTCGACACAATACCATGCTTTCAGGGGGATTTTTTCCTTGGTCAGGTTTTGACAGCAAGATCACATAAAGGGCACTATTAACAAACACAATTAAACACAGGATACAACTTTGAAAACATATCACTATTTAGAAGGGTGTGCAGACAGAAGTTCGATTTCACGTGACGACAAGACATCTGGTACACAACTGTTTCAGATCATATGTCCTGGGGCGGTAGAGAAGGGAGACGGCTGTAATCTCCTGAGGGAAATCGCTGGAAGTGTATTTTTTTTCCTGCATGCTGAAAGCACAACAGCGGGGCCGGCTGGAAGTTTAATATCATGTTACAGTAGAGGTGGTTTAGTGTCCGCCAAAAATACCAAATGTTCTCTCAGACGACCAAAAAAAAAAAGAGAAAAACCTCACAGATAAAGGACAGTGTTACCAAAAGCCTTGGGTCACCCTTATCTGCAATTACACTATACACAGGTTAGCCAAATGCCATTAAAGTAAATGAGCTGATTTTAGTAACACAGAAGCCTGATGATTTTCTGCCTCAGAGGAAGCAGGTGTTTCGGAGAAGAACATTAATCACACAGCACCCCGTTAATTTTATCGGAACATACGAGGAACATATGTTCACAGCTACTTCATCCAGACACAAAAAAAAACAAGCCTTGGAAACAAACTGATTAAACCGGGAGATGTTCAAATTGCTTTTATACAAAATATGTTTCTGTCCAGAAAATGATGATTCTGCATGGTGTGAATTTGCATACTGCAAATTCTGATTGGATCCTGTACTTTATGAGGTAATAACACTTAACTGTCACCTGTTTAAATTTTTTTATAGATTTACCTTATAAAACAATATGACGAAAACAATGTAGTGGCACTTTGTTTTACAAATAAGCTGGGCTAAAATAATTTAAAAAAAAAAAAAAAAAAAAAAAACATAAAGAAAATTAATGTTACTTTACAAGCTGCTGTGATGTGTGATATCACTCTGGAGTGGATTATTTTCTTATCATAGCATACCCTGTAGTGTTTTGTTCCTCTTATACGACACTGATTTACTACTATTGGGGATTGTTCATTAAGTAATAAACACTGCCATAATTTTATCCATTCACAGTACTATTATTTATAATTGAATGTACACAAGACGAGTTATCACTTAAGTCATGGCAGCTAAAGAAAATTGTCATTTACACATTCACGACGGGCAGTTTGGGAACAATAATTGGCCTAGTCTCATGTCTTTGGACTGTTGGAGGAAACCGGAGTACCCGGAGGAAACCCAGCAAGTACTGGAGGGAAAATGCAAACTCTATGCACACAGACCCGAGGTGGGAATCAAACTCCGACCCTAGAGTGTGCAAGGTGACATCGCTAATCACTACGCCAATGCCGGCAAGTAAGGTAATAAAAAAAGTTGTGTTACAAAGAAACAACATCCTCTGTCCTGAAACCTGGTCGAAGATGAAAAAACACTGACATTGTAGACTCCTTTCCTAAACGTTAAATAAACATCTCCTTACAGAACACTTTACCATATTAATAATTATACATTCATTTTTTATTAGTCGAATATCCACAATACAATTCCATGTAAAACAGCTGTTTCAACAAAGATACTCAAGTTTCATAATAAGTGTTGAAATACGCTACCTGGCTAAAAAAAATACTACTGATAAATAAAAAAATTAATAAAATACTGATAAAAAAATTCAGGCACCAGAAGTCATTGCTTCTGACTGGTGGCCTGCAAAGAAAACAATTTCAGAGATTGCACACTTATTGGGACTGGGTTAAGAACCTTCCAAATGCATTATTAAAACCTGGAAGGATAGAGCTGAACTGCCAAGCACATTGAAGAAATGCGGTCGGGAAATATCTTTAATGGAGAACACTTAAACACTTTGCGAAATTGCATTGTAAAAAATGATCATGCTTCATTTCACTAGGGAATTTGCTATAGAGCATAAAGACTGGACTTTGGTGCAATGGAACAAGGTCAAGTGCCCAGATTGACCCTATTCCAGAGTGATGGGGTGCACATGAGGCGATGCACCCATCATGTATAGTGTCCACTGTACAAGCCTCTGAAGGCAGTGTTATGATCTGGGCTTGTTTCAGTTGGTCAAGTCTAGGTTAAGAAATGTTATGTGGCAATAAAATGAAGTCAGCTGACGACCTGAATGTACTAAATGACCAGTGTAAACTCCATCTTTGACCCTTAAGAATTGTTCGGTTTGTCCAACTTTTCAATGGGTCGAACATTTTGAGAAATATCTTCAAGTTGAACTGTAAAAAAAGTTGGTAAACCTCTAACCATCCAAATAGCCCTGCAGAAAGAGTTCAGAGCCATTATAAAACACACAGTCTGAAGTATGAGATGATAACCGCCTACAATCAGTATTACATTAAAAAGAAATACCATGTTACAGTGTCATAAGAACAGGCTATACAGACTTGAGCAGGTCCAACTCAGCTGTTTTTTTCCCCCCGGTTTACTGGTGATGTTCAGAGAATGAAGCATCCGTTCACTATGTTATTGGAGATGGAGAGATGAAGGGATGAAGGTGAGGGTCAGACCCACCCTGGTGGTGCTGCTCACAGTCTGAGGCACTCTGTCCAGGGGAGAGCTGGGACGCCTGAGGAGGAGCAGGAGGAGCCTCAACCACCTCCACCAGGGGGGACGTAGTGCTGAGCTGGCCAACAGGAGGAGGCCACGGGAGGTCCTTTATCACTTTAATCTCTACTGCAGGGGGGCAGGAGAGAGAGAGAGAGAGAGAGAGAAAGAAAGAGAGAAAGAGAAGCAAAAGAGAGAAAGCAAGATAAAAGATTTAACAGAAAGAAAGAAAGAAAGAAATATTAAGAGACCCCAAAATAACAGCAAACAGAAATGGACAGAAAAAGAAGAAAAGAAAGCAAATGATAAGCATGAATGTCAGAAGGCAAAAAAGAAAGAAAGAAAGAAAGAAAGAAAAGGAATGCAAAAAAAGCAAATCGTACAAAAAAAAGAAAATGTAAGAAAGAAAGGAGGAACATGGGGAAAGGAAGAAGACAAGGGAGGGAAGAGAAGGAAAAGAGAAAGATTGTGAATGAGTGAAGGAAAGTGCTGTAGGTTAAAACAAGATTATGTAAAGGACACAATTGTACGATGTTAGAAAACAGGAAGTGACAGGGAAAAAAAATAGGAAACGAAGGAAACAGGAAGAAAGTCCACCAGGAAAACTGCACTGGAAGAAAAGGCAAATTAGCACACAAGTTTTTGGGTTGATGACTAAAGGATTAACCAGTACTGAGCTTTAAAGCTTTCATTACTCTTTAGGACTTGAGAAAGAACAACAGGGACATTTCCTGATGATAAAGCAAAAAGAGAATGAGGGAGTGGACACGAGCCCACGGAGTATAGACCTGGGTCAAACATGTGAATGAAGGGTTTTTCTTTCTCTCCATGCCGATAGTGTGTTCGCTGATATACTGTAGGTTAAAAAGATATCAAATAAAACCAAGTGAGAAAACATGCTCGTCAACTGGAGCCAAAGCCTAATTAATGAACCAATGTGAAACCTAGAATAATTTGTAACCTTCTGGTGGATGAAAGGATAAATGACTAACAGCCGCTAGTTTGTTGACTGCAGCATTGATCCACGTTGCGTTTTACAAGCTAATAAAACAATTCCCCCAAACACCGAATTATGAACTCGTCCTTGTCCTCAGCCGCAGAGGTGACTCGCTCTAGTGGCACTGCGGTCTTTGCTAATAAATGGAGATACAGCGACAGCGAGATGCCAGGAAGGCGGGTGCACTAGCGTCAGCATTCTCCAATCGCATCCTCTCAGCGATGACCATGAAGGCCGCCGTTAGAGAGCAGCTAGTTGGCGATGACAGCCAGAGGAGGATCAGCGTTATCTCATCCCTGCTGGCGGACCGGGACTGAGTCGCTAAGTCACGGAGAGGTCATTGGCTTTGACAGCTAATATAATACGTTTCTGAACAGCGGGGTGATGCCGAGGGCTGCCACAGGCCTGATTAAAGTGCTAATTCTCATCCGGTGCCACATATTAGCGAGTAATTGTTTTGGGAGAGGGGAGCTAGGGTGTTTCTCCCTTTAGGAAGGATGAGAAGTCAATTCGCGCAGGTAACACAGCCCAGCTGACACAGTAATAAGATGAACTGTCACATCCCTAACTTTTCTCTGTGGAATGTGAAGTGAATAAAGAGGCGACGTTTCACACACTAATGCGAGTTTCAGCTTTACGGGAACTTGTTATCATTGTGCCTCTTGGCATTAAGGATAAATAGTGTGCATATGGGGAGCGATAAGGACATGAAGTAGAATTAGAGTATAGATATAACAAACATGCACAGGAGCACAATGGAGGAATCAAACACATGCAATAAGGGACTATTAAATTAAGGTCTTTTTTTTGTCTTTTTGAGAGTATTAAAATTCGACCCAAACACTGGGACTGTACAAGTCAGTGCTGGTCCGAAGCCCGGATAAAACAGAGAGGTTTGCCTGTAGAAATGCTATGTGTTTTTTTTATGCAAAACCTCTTTGATGACCCCTAATGGAAACCATCAAACAAGAAAACAACAACTACTACTAACATTCTATTCTTCTATTATAATCTTCTTCTCATATAATTTGTAAAAAATAAATAAATAAATGAATAAATAAATAAACACATAATTGGCGGTAAGTCAAGGCTAACATTTCTCACACATACCACTCACTGAGTTAAAGTGTTACTCAAGTCTAGCTAGCATCTTCATGTCCCCTTAAAGCTTTGTCTTAATGTGAGATAACATCTCGCTGTATTATTAATAAAAGCAGATAACAAGGTCAGGCCTGACAAACTCATTGTGTTTAGAAGTGCTTTTCATGATTGCGTCTTGCCAAACTTTGACTGCTAGCAGGAATGAAAAACCAGCTTCAGGAATCCAGTCTTTGACCCAGTGTTGCCAGATCTTTTTAGTGAAATTTAGATAATGAACATTAAAGAAAAAGATTTGAGATCTGACCAGATGCTGCCAAAAACACTCACTCAGATGCAAACTCCACGCACACAAAAGCGGGAATCGAACCTGGACCCTGGTGGTACAAGGCGACAGTGCTAAACACTAAGCAAACACCAATGCAAAAAACAAACGTACATAATAATTACATTAGTTTGATTAAGTGTAGGCGTTGGGAAATAACAATGATTAGCGATTGGCTGATGGGAAATAGTAATGATCAGTAATTGTTTTTTTGTTTTTTTGAATGGTGAACAGTGGTTGTTAAACAAGTGTCATCAGTGATTGGTTTCTTGGAGAAGGGAAAGAGTAATGGTCAATGGTTAGTTTTTGGTAACCATGGTGATCAATGATTGGTCATTAGGAACAACTAGGTATGACATCACACACTGGTTACAAATAACCATGTAGTTCCTGACCAAATTTATTTGTAGTCATTTAAAAAAAGACAAACATTATAACGACCGTTCTTGCTACAACTTCAGTGTTAAATCGGTGTACACTTGTGTATACAGTACATCCTTTTTATATTTTAGAATGTTTTGCCTGTTAAATCGACAAGAAATTAAATGCAAGCTGTTGTGTTTCATCATCATCATGAAAATATTCTAAATACAGAGCAAATACATAATCGAGAGACATGACGCCAAAACACACATTTGTGCTGGGACTTGGGGACAAACCTGCTAGTTATGATTCATTTAAGAAATCTGTTTCCTTTACTGTTTTCTCATATATTCTCTCCATCCAAGAACTGTTTCATTTACAACTTAAAATCCGAACATCTTTCGATTAGGGATTAGCATTTCGTGTAATCAAAACTTGGAACTGAACTAAAAAAAACAAAAAAAAAACAACAGCAGCTAAATGGAAATCAAACTTGAGCGGTTCAGGTTCTCAATCCTAAAGAGCCTCGGCACAGTCTTCACTTTGTTTTTCCACAGCGTATTGGAGACACAACCTATTTAGAAAACAACTCATGAGCTAAGTAAAGAGTATTTGTACAAGAAAAACAGAAAATACACTGTGCAGTGCATGAAAAGAGCTTTGGGAATCATAATCCTACCCCATAGCAACTAAATGTAGCCATAAACCGAGAAACACATACAGTACAGTTGGAAGTTCACAAGCCAGCATATAATAAAGGAGAAACCCTGTGTAACTGTAGCTACACACACATTGTGTATAACTCTGCTGAACTTTGGCTGAGCTCACCAGAGGCACAGAAACCTTCGCGGATCACTTGGCTTTACCCGGGCCGCTCTGGCACCTTGTCCTTACTTTGAACCGATCTCCAGCCTGCTTCCATTTGGGACAGACTTCATGCGTATACCTTGCATCATGTTCCCAAAAATCTCTAGAGGCCAAACTCACTGGAGGATGCTATTCGAGTCACGGTGTCCTCATTTCAGCCCCATCCCGCCCCTCCCCTGAAATGCAGAAGTAGGACACAGTTGGCAGAGGAACACACTCCATTTCACACCTTCATCCATGCCTGACAGAGGCTTAATTAAGACACACAGACAACGCTACAGAGAGAGAGAGAGAGAGAGAAAACAGTTTGATGTGGAGAGACGTAAGGTTGGCTGAGTTCGTGCAGCCTGATGTGGGTGTTATTAGCAACTGTGAATAATATACTCTGATGTTATGCTGTGTAGGATGACAGAAAAAAAAAAAAAGTCGAAGTAATTCCCGGACATGTTAGAGATAGATAAGGCTTTACGGCCGTTCCGGTTTCATCCTCGATTGCTGTGCTTATGTGGGGAAATTAAGCCGTATTTGAGCTGGATTAGTTGTACGTGCTGAGGTGCAACACCAGCGAATGTCAACTACCAACAGATTGAGCACAGAACTGTAAATGCATGCTTTTAAAAAAAACAAAATGGCCATGGTTCAGAAAATCTAGTTTTCAAATCACGAACCGTCTTCTATAGCAGATCCTCGGCTGTGGCTTAGTTCTGTCACTTGTTTCTGTCATTTATGCAAATTATTTCGCTGAAGAAGCTGAAGTTATGGTACCAAAGACGAGCTTGTCAGGGCTAGAGACGTGATCTCAGAAAAATGAAGAAAATACTTTCATAATCGTTCATACACATTCATGGATTTTTATTTTATTTTATTTTATTTGGCCTCTCTGGTTGGATGATGTATTCTTTTTTTTAATGAACATATAATAAAGTGTGCTTATTCCTCTCACATTGAATGCACAACGCATCTTATTTCTTTAGTCTTTTTTGCTTGTCGAAAGTGTTAAATGTTACGTACCATTACAAAACAAAAACAATAAAAATCTGGGTATCATACACAATAATCAGTGTATCATATACTGTCTTGGGCGGGGCGGATCAGTATTTCAGAAGGGTTCAATAGTAGGGACAGGAATGACCAGGGACCTCCTGATACGATATTATCACAATTCCCAGGTGACGATTCGATTTGTATTGCAATTCTCTAAGTGTCTTGGATTTTCTAAATATCCTGATTCTATATAATTTTTGTTCTACCACACAGGATACTGTGCTGTGTAAATAGCTTAGAGTGCACCACCTGCAGGACTTTAAAGCAACACCAACACCATCCCACCTCCATATATTTTGACTCAGTGTAGCGATACAAGAATCACGATATGTAATGATATAATTCACCCCATCTCTATTAAAGACTAACCTGGAAGGATATTGCTGAACCGCCAACTTGGTGAAAGAAATAATAATTTAAAAAAATAATGGAGATCAAATCAATGCTTGGTGAAAGTGCATTAAAAATAGACAGTAGAAATCGCAACTATGCTAAACAGTGAAAGTTGAAAGAAATAGTATTTTCACATGCATAGTGCAACACAAACTCACAAGATTGGCACTAAACGGCTGTGTAGCCATAAAAAAAAAACAACTGGTTAGTGAGGCTAATCAAAAAAAGCACTTAATTTGCTACAAAGCATAAAGATTTAGATTTGCAATGAAAAAAGTTTGAATTAATTGGTCTGATGAGTTCAAATTGACCTTATTCCAGAGCGATGGGTAGGTCGGGGTAAGAAGGAAATCGCATAAAGCGATGCAGCAACTGTATTATGCAGAGTGACCATGGTACAATCCTTTGGAGGAAGCGTTATGATCTGGGGTTGCTTCAGTTGGTTAGGTCTAGGCTCAGCAACATTATGTGGCAATAAAATATTCAACAAAGTCAGCTGATGACCTGAATGTATTAATTGACCAGGTTATTACATAGATGGATTTTTTTCCCTCTCCTGGTGGAACAGACATATTCCATGATTTTTTTTTTTTGTGAGACTGTGGTTTTGACAGCATGAACCAAAGGTCAAATATAAGACGATATATAACAACTGAGACAAACCTGCATAAACATCTACTACATCATATTTATGTAGACACTAGTCAGACATCAAGAACTAGTTTTGTTCATAAAACAACCCTTTAGCTTATTGAATTTCTGGTAACTAGGATGAATTTCAGCAGCTGAACTCAAGCGTCACTCGTAATTCTGTTTATAAGAATTCTTATAAATTCGTGCGTTATTCTTTACTCCAAACTAAAATAGGGATCAATGTGTGACAAGCCCCTACTATCTCCAATGACATCTAAAGTTGATGGCATTTGGATGTAATTTATTTTAAAGTGTCATAACGCAGCTCTATGTCAACAATAACTTTGATGTTATGTCAACCTGACATCTTTATGGCAGCTTACATCTGTTGGAATAAAACTTTATAGATGTTTTTGTAGGTTTTACAGTACATCAGTTTCTTTGAATGGCTCACGCAGCTGTCATATACTCTTAAAAACACCAAACTAAAAAAAAAACACCACTAATCCAGATTGAATTATACTGTACTCTGGCTCGTTTGATTCAAATTAGACAACCTAATTCTTCATGGCTGAATTTGTGTCACACTGTTAATAGGATGCGTACTTATTTCATGCTTGGTTAAACCACTTGGATGAGGAGTGGTGGTTATAGTTGTGTATACAGTAATGCTCCATTATCATCGATAAATCTCTCAACATTTGACATTCTGATATTTTCATGTTGTATTCTTTCTCTCTTTTTTTTCAAAAGAAAAATGCAACAGACCAACCATGTTGTCTATAAACGTTTTGTGTGAATATGTGTGTATTTCTTCATTTTTCATGATGTTTGCAGGGATGGATAGGGGCAGGATTATGGCTGTTAAAGTGTGTGTGGGAAGATAAGGTTTCATTAGTCACCGTAGTCTAAAGCCAGAGGGATCGACACTATCCTGTGAGAGGTGATAGAAGGCTATTAGCAAGGTTATCACCGAACAACAGCAAGGCCAAGAGAAAAATTGAAATTCCCTAAGCACCCAGGTTTGGGATGTCGTTTGAAAATTCTTTAATCTCATCCGTTACAGCCTTCCAGCAGAGGCACAGAGCTGCTAACAAGGACACGTATTAAATCGAAGGTAAAGAAGCAGAAAACTGATATTTTCTCCCATCTCGATTAATTGGTAATCTAGAAGGATAATTCTGAACCATCCTTTATTTCGTGGAGGAAATAAAAAAGAATTGAAATCGTTTTCTGATTCTGATTCTGAAATAACTGCTTGGTTAATGTGGCTTGTAAAAGCTATAGTATATTAGTCACCGAGAGCTAAAAGTACAACAATACTGTTTCCACATGGAACAAGAACTCAGAGGATTGGGACTAAACAGCTGTGTAGTCATAAGAAACCCACTTGTTAGTAAGGCTAATCACAACGTTTGATTTGCTAGGGAGCATAAAGAGCTGCAATGGATAAAGGTCATGTGGTCTGATGAGTCCAGATCGACCTTATTCGAGAACGATGGCTCAGAGAACCAGGGTCGGAATTGAAGCGCATGTCAGGAACAGGACAGCTAATGGCCCGTATGTACTGAATGACCAGGTTATCTCATTGATGAATTTTTTCCTCTCTGATGGCAAAAGAAGGAGAAATTCAAGATATTGGATGTCGTTTTAAGAAGAAATTTTACAATCACATCCGTTACAGCCTTACAGCATAGGCACAGAGCTAACTAGAACACATATTAAATTAAAGGTAAAGAAACAGAAAAAACTTATAATAAACTGGTTTTGTTTTCTTCCACTGAGATCTACGAGCACATAGACGAACTGATCACCTGAGACCATCAGGCCGCCAAATGCTTCATCTTAAACCTAAAGTTCAGTAGTGTAAAATCACGACTTTCAAAAAACCCTCTTACAGTACACTTGGGGGCAGCACCAACAGCTTCCCTATAGACCAGAGGTCTTTAACTCCAGTCCTGGAGGGTTAGTGTACAACACAGTTTGGGGATTCTTCTTTTCAAACACAGCTGATTCAACTAATCTGTAATTACTACAGTAGTTTCAGTGAGTGTGTTTGGATGTTGGTGAATTACAAACTGTGCTGGTCACTGGATCTCTAGGCCCGGAGTTAAAGATCCATGCTATAGACAATGGCACCTTTGGGTACCTCCTATACCACAAGGTTTGGAAGTATTCAAGAAACAAAGATTCCTTTTCAGCTGATTTCAGAATGATGTTCCTGAGAATAAAAGAAGGTTGCTGTGGAATTGTAATACTATCAAATATTTTGACTACAGTTGATCCCTTGACGTTTCCCCAAAAAGAAATGGTTGATGAATTCTATGCATCATCTTTTATTCTCTTTTTTGGCTAAGTCAACAGGTTTTAAGCACCCGGGCACTCAGAAATTTTTTTGTCCCCCTATCGAGGATTAAACCATTTAGCCAAATTCTAGACTTGCACCATTACGCACTCGAGATTTCTGAAATAACAGCTTAACTTTTTTTTAGGCAGTCTCTTAATTTTCCAAGCAAGTTTATAAACAGAGAAGTTCGCATTCTAATATCTAGTCAGTGCTCACACACACACATGGATAGTCTTATAAATCTTCCCTCCAGCACTAATCTTATCAATCACCTGCTGTGTGTACATGATTGAAGGGTAAGTGTGTGCGTACTTTATGTGAGTGCTTTGAGGGATCGAGGATAAGTTATTAAGTGTACACAATCCCACAGAGTCTCAGCACGAGCACAAATATGCATCCCGATGAGGATTGTACGGGTTGAGAAATCATCGGAAATGAAATACAAGACTTGTTTTTTTTTTTTTGCATCGGCACACAACGCAGTACAACACAACAGTACCCGGGCAGAAAACCGAGAATTAGCAATTAGTTCTCCACTGCTGGAGTCAATGAAGATTAATGAAGTTAAACGGGACAAATTTTTAATAACGCAACACACTGTGCTGTAATTACCTTGGCTCTGATAAGCATACGCAACTTTTGTTTTGCTCCCCTTCTTAAAGTTCTTTCCAAGCTTCTTTATTTCAAGTGCATGTGCATCCATCTATATTATTTCCATATATTATGTAGCTTGACACTTCAATCCAAAATGGGTTGAAGAAATGGAAATAGAGCGCATTGTAATACAAAGAATTGAGGAACATGGGAAATCAGCCGCATATTTTTACATGGAAATAGAAACCCGTATATACTGTAGACGCCAAGGGTAAACTCGTCTTCTTAAGCTGCTCCTGAAAGTCTGCTGATAACACAGCCTTTCATTTAGGCACCGCCCGAGAGGGTCGTGTTTTCCCCCTGAGCTGACCTTCAGCTCACCTCTTGACCCTTCCTACAGTAGATGACAAATCGTGTCTTGACGCTGGTACCCGATTACAGAACGACCCGTCTTTACGTTTCGGCGTATTGCTGTAGTTTAGGAGGACTCTTTTAAAGACGGCATCTGAGAGCGAACATGTTCAAAGGGAGGTTTACCTCTTATGAGTGAGAAAAAGAGAGAGAGAGAGAAACACACACACGATATCTCTGCTTCCTGACAGGCTTCTCCTCTGTCAAACCCGAGCGAGGAACACGGAACACAAAACGGAAAAGAGGACAAAGACATAGTGGAAAATATCACGCTCCTGAGGGACAAGAAATCTTTGTCTCGTCTTCAAAAGGAGGAATTAATTCGTAATCCTGATGAAAGGAAATTAATTATCAAAGTGTGCCGAGAAGCCAGGCTAATTTGCATCCTAATCTGCAAACAGCACTTACTCTGTCATGAATGTGAAAAAGGGAGAGAAAATTATGGGAGAAATGAAGACATCTGGGTATATATATATATATATATATATTTTGTTTACCTCCTATTGATACTGTGTGAACGTAAGACATTTGCTAGGTACGCTATGAAAGAAAGTTTTTTTTTTTTTTGCCAAACACTTTTTTTTTCCCCAAAGAGAGATCAATTTACTTAATTGTGTTACTTAAGCACACAAAAACAGTTTTCTGGTAGTCCTGCGATTTTGAATTCACCGGTGTGTTAGTGTTACCTCCAAGGCTGTTGTGGTTGCCCGTAAGGACACACACACACACACACGCTTAAATTAAGTAAGGAAAGAAAGAAAGAGAGACATTAGTGGAAGGAAAATAGCAGCCCTTCTCCATGGGTACCTGTGAGGGATTTGGATGTGTTGACTCTTCTCCGAGCCGATCCTCTGTCTGCTTCTTTGCTGCTAATGCAGTCATAACAAAGCAGAGCTGTTCCAGAAAACAAGAAAAGCAAGGGGGGAAAAAAAGAAAAAGGAACATACCTTTCAAAAACTATAAAAATGTGTTATGTTTATTTTATTATAATTAGTTTGCTAAATGGTTAATGCTCTTAAATGGTTAGTCCTCTTGTCCTTGAACAGCCCTGTTCAGTTATGGCCAAGTTAGCCATAAATTTCATGTCATTCAGAGAAACAGAAACGCATCCATTCCACCAGGAGCCCCTGCAAGAATGAAAGATGGAAACGTGCTTCCTTTGCTTGACACCTCCCAATCAAACACTAACGAGGACAGAATACCCAGCGAGAAAGCCACCCAGGAGAATAAGCACTGGAAAAGAAGTGTTCAGAGTTAAAGATTAAGACTGGCTTTTTTTTTTAAAGGAGAACTTCCTAGTCCATTTGCCATCGCCACGAAGCAGAGATGGAGAATCCCATTGCCAGAGGGCTTCACTCTAAGATTTGTCGTGAAATTGCTTTTAAATTGTCTGCTTCCTCGACCGAAGTCTACTCGCTCTCTATTAAAACCGTTCCATTAAATGTTCATATACATCAATAGCTTTAGGATCGTCAGCCCTCAAGAAAAGAGTTTCCCCACTCCTTAAGCACGGATATACCATCGGCATCAGTAAAACACCATTTGGCAATACATTCAGCGCACACAGACACACACTAGCACAGAATGCCTGAGCACAGAGCCAAGAACCAAACACCAAGCACTGCCTACAAAAACAATACAAGACATTGATTAATAAACAGGCTCCTCGTCATACCTGCGAAGGCCTTCGAGATGCGTTCTTTCTTCCACTCCCAGGGTTGATCGTACTCCTCCGGCGGCCTCTCGTCATCCTGAGGCAGTCTGCTCTCGCGTGAACACATGGGGTCAGAATCCCCGCCGTTCTCCGCAGGCTCGTACGGGGTGTCGTAGAGGGGAAGCTGCCGAGACGGACCATCCTTGACACCACGGCTCCCTCGGATCTCTGCGAAAGAGAAAGACAGAATAGCAGGGTTGATTATTGCTAGTCTTCTGGAAGGCCATGCTTATGTAATTTTACTCAACAATACAATGACCATCTACATTTACAAGACAGACCACTGCGACTGAAATTGTGAGCGAAGAAACTGTAGTTTTTGCTTAAATAATGCTTTGAAACAACCTGGAAACCTAACAGTATGACTATGACTTGGCTGAAACATGGTGGCGGTAGCCTCGTTCTCAAATCCCCCATACGTTTAGCTTCTGATGAACTTGCTTCATGACCAACAATACTGGTGCACATCCTAGTTAGTGCACAAAAATGTTTTAATCGAAACATGGACATGTGTAATTATTAAATCGCAAAAAGGCTTCAAATTATTACAGATAATGTACGCCTAGTCAGTGATTCATGTACAGTAGGTCAATAATAAAATAAAGAGTAAGTAACGTGTTTTTTCTTTATATTGGGAAACATCCTCTTAATAAGATTATTTGTGCCATCATTTGGTGTTGAATAAATAAATAAAATATGTATAAATCATAGTTACATATTACAGTTTAAATCGCAATCTCAATATATATGTTAAAATAATCTCAATGTGATTTTTGGGATCAAACTATGCAGCTCTAATCCTAGTAATTCTAGTAAAGTAATTTCTTAGGAGAGAGCTACACTTATAAACATCCGAGTGGGCTTTTTGGATCAAGATACAATCCATGGCTAGACAAGTGCACTTAGCATATTGTTTTTAAGAGTTATTCAAAAGAAATGCTTGTTTTCTTATGGGTCCAATGCCTACTTTCTGTAAAAGTACTGAGTTTCCGGCCATGGGCATCTTTAGTACAAGGAATAGATAGAAGACTGGCTTGCAAGACAACTTGTAATGCCAACGATGTCATGCTGTGAACCTTGCAAAGTTTTATTTTTCTTTATCATGCTCCAACAGCTCTCTGTTTTCAGTATGTTCAAAAGTTTGCTTTCCCATCAAACTGATAAATGCATGTCCAAGCAAGTGTGTATGGCCAAGACAGTAGCTGTGGCCAGCCAAGTGTACGATATACATCAGATGGTCCGTGGGTAGAGCATCTGAGGCTGAGAGTAATAGACTGCTATAATATCGGTTAAGTGGTAGCTTGATGATTAAAGTTCTGGCCCCATGACTGAAGGGGTGTGAGCTTAAATCTTAGCAACTGTCATGCCTTGTGCTAAAATCCTTAATTGCTAGGACACCTCAAATGTTAGATGCTCTGGGTAAAAGTAGCCAATACATGGTTACGTGAATGTAATACTGAGTTGTAACAAACAAGACTTCATTTTAATACAAGCGTATAAGTATATTTTGAGAATGAAACTTGTTTCTGCCCAAGATTGATGCATCTTTTTAAACCCTGGCTGTGTGTAGAAAGTATCTGCATTTCTTATCAGCTCTAGCGCTGATCTACTTTACATACAGTACATCAGTAAATTTAACCTAAAACGAGCCCTTAGTGAGTTAATGGTGTTTAATAGTGAAGCCTGCTGTGTTGGGAGACATGGAGCTCCAGCTGGATCCTCCAGCTGTCTTGTGCAAACAAAAACACTACAATATCTGAATACAGACCAGTTCTGTGAACTTTATCATCACTATCAGTGCTTAAAATCTGGCTGATAGACCTGGGTGCTGCTCAGTATGTATCAGAGGAGATGGTATGTAAGTAAAATGGCTATTAAATATAATCCATTGCTATCCTGCACCTCCTACAGACCCATACAATGATATACACGTCCAGAATTTCTGTGTGAAATGCACCATAGTGTGCCCCATTCCTGCAGCCATCTGTGGTGTGATTTCCATCCACCTATTGTATGTGCACTTAACAAGACCTGAATGCCAGAAATCTAAAGTCAACAAGAAAGTTATTCATATTCTGCTAAATGTTGAAACATCGTAAGAGTTACCATGAGCCAGAAATGGGAAGATCTTCCATAAATAATATATTAAGGTCGCTTATTTTTTGGGCATGTACATAAAGTTGTAATGTTAACGTTAAAGTAGAGATAAATATTAGATCTTGGCAGTTCACTGTAGCCTTCATGTACCCCAGTGGGCAGTCACTACTTGCATACAGCTATGAAAAATACAGTTCATGTAACAAGACAATACCTTCCATTTACCACTGTCCAATGTCCTTAGTGATGTGTTACACAAAGGCAAAAGAACCAACAAGGTAGAAGAGTACAATCTCATATACTGTAGTGTACAATAAATGACCAAATAGTGAGTAGGATTAGATGTAGATTATTGCAATGGGTTATTAAAACTTTGGATATGATTATGATTTAAGAAGGATTTCTATGCCCTAATACCCCTTTAAAACATCCCAGAGCAGCGCCAGAAGCAAGTATGTATTCAGTTCATATTTATATATCTTAACAGCAAAGTACCAAAAGGTATCATGTGTCTGTTACAGACTTTGCATAGACACTTTTTAAAATTGATTTCTGGCATTTTTTCCTAAGTGGGCAAAATATCAATTTGAATTTACAAGAAGGTAGAATCAAATTTAATTATATGGCTTCCAAAGAGCCAGACATTCGTGTACTGTATTGTTAAAGTAGGTTTGAGAAATAGTTCTCGTTTTCATTTTAGTCCCTATACCTGATCAGGTTTAGAGGACTGTTTTTTTCATAGGCTAAACCACACAGTGACCTATTATTCTTTCTAGCATAAAAAAACTTAAGGCATGAACCAGAGAGAAACAGGTGCAGATGACGACAGATGATCAGGCCGGTGATTAGTATAGTGGTAATGCGGAATGCTGAATGGTAAAAGGGGAAATGAGGTTGCTGCTGAAATTGTTACATAAACATCGATTTTAAAATTTAAAGTATATCTACACCAAACAATTATAACATTAAAACCTAAAACATTAAGACCAATATTGTGTAGGTTCCCCTTGTGGCACCAGGACGTAAGCAGTGAATCCTTTGGGTGCTGTAGGGTGTGGGATGGGACCTACATGGATCAGACCTGTTTGTCCAGCGCATGTCACGGGTGCTCGGTCGGAGTGAGGTCTGGGGAATTTGGAACCCGGATCAACAACCTTGAACTCGCTGCCTGGTAGGAACTAATTCACAGCAGGCTGGACGTGTCTGATACCTTTCTACTGTGGCCAGCATTGACTTTTTTTTTTACTTTTTTCTGTGAGATCCAACTGGCTGGCCATGAACCTGTCACCAGTTCACTGGTATATAATTGATATATCAAGCAGTTGATGCCTATATATTCAACAAAGGAAACATTTAAAGTATTTATATAGAAATCATTTCCAATGCATAAGCCAAAGAAGAATACAAATGAACAGAATAGGAATTATTCCATTATAGTATAACAAGGGATTACACAATTTATGAAAAGCTTGTGAAAAGCAGCTCTCCAAAACCAATTCAGAGTCCTGCGTAGGCAATAACTGAAGAATTAGTAAATCTCCATAGTGTTGCTTTGATGCCCTCAAACTTGTCCTCCCTCTCCGACTATGAAGCTGTTAGCATGCTTTTCAGTGTTCCTCTGCCGGGGCACGGAGCTGTTAGCGGGCCGGCCCTCGCAGCGTGCCGTAATGCAGCGGAGCGATTCAGAAATGAAATATAACACCATACAACTGCATAATTGCCTCTCAACCCAGGGGAGCTCTTGCGGAAAAATGAGAAAAGTGCAGAGAGTAATGGAGCTAGCAGGCGAAGGAGGTGAGGGAGGAGGAGATGAGAGATCTTTAAATAAGCTAACGTCTGGCAGTGCTTCTCGCCTTTAGAGCACCCCTTTAACAGTTCACACGATATAAGATCACGGTGGGATAAGCATCTTCTCAGGGCTGCTAACAGTGTGTGTATGTGTGTGTGTGTGAGTGAGGACGAGAGGAGATTTCAAACATCTGTATAATGCCAATATACACATAAAGCTACCACACTGAAGCCACCTACACACTAATACAGAACCGAAGATAAATGTAGAGGAGAAAGAATGAGTAAGAGAAGAATAAATTACAACAAGAGCTAACTCTCTAAGGATGCTAGTGTAATAGGTGCACAGGATTTAAAAGAAGCTGAGCCTCTGATGTGTAAATGGCCAATTCCTCCAGGAAGGCAGACTGTGTTAAAACAAATTAATATTCCAGTCAAATCTGTTAACATTTTTTTCACAGTCAAAGACATGAATATATATTTCAATAAGTAAACTAGAAAAACCTTAGAACCTTTTCATTGTGCAATTAGCATGTTAACCTAAATAGCTAACTAGCTTATGTTAAGCATGAACTAATAAAGTTTAGGCTATGTTGCTAACTGCTAGTCTCATATTGTTTTCTCATATTCAAAGGCAAGCTAGTTTGTTAGCAGTTAACCAGCCAGCTAGCCAACTTAAATATCTGTTAAATAAAATGCTGGAAATATCTCTAATAAAAAAAGTGTTTGGGAGTTTTCTAATTTACCAAAGGATATTTTATAGATATATACTTATTATTTTTTTTGTTTGGCCTATCTTTAATTAATCTGTAAAGAATCCAATTTAAAACAAACACACTAAAATCTCATTCGTGTCAACTTGTGCTAGTTTACCAGCAGCTAATTTGCTGGCTACCTCAGTTAGCTAAGCTAATCGAAGTGCTGAACAAAAATCCAGAAATATTTTATCAGATTTGTCTACTGTTAAAAAAATAATAATAATAAAAATTGAGATTTAAATGAAAAGCTCCTTTTTGTTTACTGTAGCAAGCGCAAGTTATAGCATTAGAAGTTATACAAATTCATACACTCATTTATTTAGAAGCTCATTTAAGCTAACTTAAGCTTAGTTGACAGATTCCGTTATATTTTGGCAGTTTTTTAAAGTATTGTTAATTTTTTTTTTTTTTTTTTTTAATCAGACAAATTGATACTATACATGGAAATTGGAATACTTATAGTATCCACTAGTTAACTGCTAGTTAACTAGGGTTTAACTTGTTAGTTAATAAGCTAACAGATATTATGGCAGGATGTTTCCAATTGCACTTTATGTATATTAATTAATTAATTTGGTTTCTTTAAGAAGAATAAAAGTAAAATGTTTCCGCCCATTTAGTAGTTTTTTTTTTTTACTTTTTTCTTCGGATCCACAAAAACATAAATTATACTAAATAACTTATTTTCAGTGGTTCAAAATGATATGTTTGGGAGGAAAAAAAACAACACCAACCCTGCAATGTAGGATCGAACCCTCACCAGCGACTTCACGTCAGAAACATAATACCGGAACAATGTGTCACAGAGAACATAAGTCAAACACGCAGCCCTGCATCCTGTCACGCACTGCCAAATTCCCTTCCATTTTCACAATCCGTCTTTCCCTGCCTCCGCAAGTTCGGGCTCGTTCTCTGGCGAGGCAGGCGTGCAAGTCTGGCTTGGCACGTTCCAGAAATTACGGGGGCAGAGCAGGACTGCAACCTGTCGCCCCTCCACCAAGAGCATGTGGCTTTTAACCTCTCTTGTCTGGAGCTGAGCAAGGGTCACATAGCACATGTCTTACACACACACACACACACACACACACACACACACACACACACACACACACACACACACCCCGAATCCACCCTTTCCTCTTTAGACGTGAGGAGAACCGAGATGAATGGGTGGTCTACTGTTCATCTGCAATCCCAGGCGGTGTCTAACTCTATCCATGACCTTAACTCATTGTGTGTGTGTGTGTGTGTGTGTGTGTGTGTAGTCAACTGGATTAGAGTTTATGTACATTTTGTTCAAATGTACACAATTTCCATTAATTTTAGATAATCTAGACAATCTGTAATGCTTGCTTTTTTTTATCTTGCACTGTTATTTAACTATAATTCAAATGTGGCTACAATGTGGTTTTATCCCCAATGTTTTATAAACCTAATTCAAATCACATCAGGAAGATAATAACATCCTTTTAAACATACTTCTGACATGTAGAAAAGTCATTTTAATAAAGGACAAAAAGCCTTAGGTATTAAAAAAAAAAAAAAAGACATTAAGGGAGTTAAACCAAATACCCAAGCTCCCTACATGGTCTGGAAAGCGCCCAGCTCCACCCCTTTTCACCTTTCCCACCTCTAAATCCATCATCAAATCCTTTCTCTCTTTAAATCTCTTTCTTCAGAGTGAAGCAACTCAAACGTATCGTATCTTGCAGCCGAGAGCACTCACCGCCTGCCCCTGACGGCCTGGAGAGGATTTGCTGTTATTAAGCGCTTGGTCGGGTTCACGCCGTTCCTTCTCTATAGAGGGATCTGCACTCGGTCCAGACCGGATTAAACGCGATTAAGTATACGCTGCTGGAAAATAATAAAGTAGACAATACCTTGCTGTAAAAAAAAAAAAAAAGTTTTTCAAGTCGGTCAAAGCTACTGTATTTCTCGTGCTATACTGTATATACATCAACCATAGACGTACTGTGAATTTATACAAATATAATCCTATATATGATATGATGCAAGTTGTTTGACAGGAATGGGATGATAAATGTTACAGCATGCTTTCTCTGAAGAGATAGTTTTTAATAACCAGGTTTAGGCCAAAATACAGGTCAGCCTGTACTACAGGTGGACAATTACTGAATAAGTTCTTAAACTTGGGGTCAGGAGATTTCTTTTTAAATAGATCATTATTGTAAAATTTATACACTCATTTATTTAGGAGCTCATTTAAGCTCGTTTTATACCAGACCCCAGGAGCAGCACATCCACCAGGCGGTCATGTTAATTTAAGCAACCTTCATGTCAGACACAAGAGGTGAACAGAGCGGCTAATTAAAAATAAAATGAAGGAATAAAAGTGTATTTTTGCATTGCACGGTCGTGATCTAGAAAAACTACAAAAGATACACCATTCATGCTTTATATTTCTAGTTATTTTGTGTCCTAAAATACTTTTTTAATGTCCAACATCCACAGAGTACTGAGGTGTAAACTCATTAACGAACTGAATACAACCCTTGTTTAGACGTAATGCGTGTTAACGTTGGTTTTTCTTTCAGGGGTTCCTCTAAAAGGTCACCACAGCGGTTTATTTGATTTGGTACAAGTTTTGACATGTGTATTGCTTTGCGTATCCACGTGGCCTGGACTTTTCTTTCAAGGTCGATCGAGCCTTGGTCTTCCTTAAGACGTGCGGAAATATCACATACTGTATAAGACCTGGACAAGCCGTTTGTGACGTCACCCATAGTTTTTCTGAAGTGGGTTTTGAACCTCCAATGTGGGAATTCTGGTCATCATCATTTTGGCAGGAGCTGACTCCACCTAAACCCTGGTTAATGGGCAAATGGGCAGAACAAACAGAGCCTGGCTTTTGGTTGCACAGTGGTCAAGAATGGAAAATCTAGCTATGTAGACCAAAGCGGTTTTCATACCGGGCTGTCAACACGTTCACTTCTGTTGTAAAATTGGGCATTTTAACAAAGGCCCTATGGGAATTTACTCACTTTTGGATCCTAGTGGTTATTTGATGAACTGGAGGTTCTAAAAACCTGGAGATCTTCATAAAAACCTTGGAGATCTTCATACTTCATACTGTGCTAACAGAAGTGTTTCCCACACATTAAATATACTTTGTCGGGCCACACAAGTAGATTAACAGCCGCTCAAGAATATTTGAACACCCATTTTCAAAATATGTCGATTGTTTTTTTTTGATGAACGATGCCATCCGCAGTAGATTAACTAGTAGCGGACTGTTCCCTCTCGCACTTTCACTGCTGTTCCTGTTTATTCTGCTACCGTGGGAGTGGCGTACAGAGAGCCAGTCAATGCCAGCTGCCATAAAGGAATGCCAGGGTGAACGGATTCGTGCCGGCATCACAGAATTGGTCAATATTCTTTTAAAAAAATTATAATAATAAAAAAAACTGCTTATTTGGAAGTCCAGCTGGTATTTGTTGAGAGAGGAGCTTTCGACATCAAACTGTGCATTTGGGTTTTGGAATATATTAAGCAAAAGAAAAGTTATTATTGCTTTTAAAACATGTAAATTATGCACCAATTATGATGATGATGTTTATGATCATTATTATTATGGTCACAGAAACAACCTAAAACAGTGATCTTGTGAATCTGTGCTATTTCTTTGCCTGTGTGACCCATTTTATATTAGTATTTTCTGTTCAATCATATTTGGATAAAATTAAATTAAATGAAATATGAGCTCTGACAAACAGTGCCCCCTTTATTATTTTTTTACACCAAATAATGTTTAGGTTTTTTTTTCTTCTTCTTCTTTACTGTTTTACTCTTTACATACGACTAGAATGACGGGAGGGTTAATAGGTTGGATCTCAGAAATGTCAAATGAATAGAAATATCAAATAAATAAAAAGGTCATACGCATTTGTTGTTTGTTGTATGTAGTAGACCACTATTTTGATGGCAGATAATGCCACCGCACGTTTATCTTAGATCTGTGGGAAACACTGAACAGGGTGGCATTTATGCTCATAAAGGTATCAGACAGGCTTCAGTGCGCTTGTGTGCATCAAACCAAAGTAGTGTTAGATCCTAGATCCTGACTTTGATCAACGCAGGGAGTGTCTGCGGTTAGATAGTTATATCTATCCTAAAAGCATCTTTTTATGTCCAACGATTATACTATGCAACGCGCAATATGATACATCAATTATGCAGCCAACTGCCCACCTCTATGAATAAACGGTAGCCCTCAATCTGACACGCTGCATTCAATATGGACGTACACGCAGTCAAATTAGGTCGAAATTTAACCATGTTTTTTTTTTTCTTGTCAAAAGCAATGTACGTGAGGGAAATCAAATCAACAAGATCGTGTCACTGTCCAATTAGTCATGGATTGCACTATAAATGGCATCTGTTTCACTTTGTAATAAAATCCTCTTCATTAGGCCTCGTCAAGACTTGCTGCTGGTGGTCATTTACGGACATCAAAGCACAGGCAGGCTTCTCCGTGTGTGCTGTGTGTGTGTGTGTGTTATCTCTAAGAGGCAGAGCTGATCCACTATTGTGCTTCCCTCTCTGTGTGTCAACTCTCTGACCCATAGCTTCACACAGCGCCGATACGCTTCAGAGACCACGAGTCTGAGTGTGTATGTGTGTATTTGTGTGTGTGTGTGCGTGTGTGTGTGTGTGTGTGAGGAGAAAAAAAATCCAATGCACATACAATGTGAGCTTGCTTTTTTTCCCCTCCTCATCTGTTTTTCAGGACGGCGTCCATTAGGATGAGGCAGGTCCGTCAAAGTGACATCAGTATTAATGGACCGATGCGTCAATTGATGAGAATAGACAAACACTTGCTAACCTGCCCCCCCTCCTATTTTTTCACTCTCTGCTCAAGGGCATTTTGAGCTAAAACACCATTATGTAGTACATGTCATTTTTGGACACACTTTCATTAAACGGCATAACACTCAGAAATGAGATGAATGAACAATTATGATCAGTCGACAAAACCAGTTGTGCCTGGACGCCTCTCTTTTGCTCTACATACAGTACATAACCAATTTAACTCGATGATCTATAAAGAGCTCGGATACCATTAAGGTAGAAGGTTTTCTCAGTTCACCGGAGCTATGATTAGACTGTCTGCTTCACCTATGAAATGCTGGCCTCCCAAGAACTCCTTTATAGTCCATTTAAAAATGGTTTAGAGCGAGGTCAGGGCTGTACAAGGGGTGTGGAAGGGTGAGTTCCTGTAATGTGCGAGTGGTGCATTGGGCAGTATGAGTTGTTGTGCCTTTTCCTGCAAAAACAGAATGCCTTTAGTGATCAAACCATGCCATTTTTTCTTTTAAAGAAAAGGTCATAGGTCTTGCGAATGGGGTTGGGTACTGAAAACCGGTGAAAAACGGCATGTACCTATATAACCGGTATGTACCAGACCGAAACAGAACGCGAATTTCGGTGCGTCATTTCGGTGCCACTTAAATGTCTGAACTGTCGATTGAAATATTTTTTCTCTGGATTCATATATTTTTGTAGATTAAAAGTTTATTAGATTAAATAAAAAATATAATCACGAAGCACGAATCATCAGGAAACAATATATATATATATATATATATATATATATATATATATATATATATATATATATCATATTATATTCATATAAACTTTAAACTTTTAATATATTGTACAAATTTAAGCATTTAATTTTTTGTTTAATAAAAATTTATTCTTGAGTCATCCACCATCATTTTTTGGCTTTTGTAAAGTATCGGTTCAGGCACCGTTTTGGCACCGGTACCGTTTTAGAAGTATCGAAACAAAAACAAAAAAAAAAACGATACCCAACCCTACTTGCAATAAGGAAAACTTTCCACCTTGATGGTATCCAAGCACCAGTCAAACACTGGAATAAGAGTATTAATGTAGCAGGATATTACATATGGAAATAAAGGGAGTTTTTACTCTCATAACTGCCTTCTGTCATTCTTTATCGTTATACAGTATGTCCCGGTTTGCCTTGAACGTCCCTTGTACTTCTGCTTACAATTTCTTAGGACCAGAAAAATTTTGCACTGCTGAGAAATGGTTTATGAGGCTCCTTCCAATGGATCCGGTGCATGCTTGCTTATCTGCTCAATATTAAACTGTAATTTGGCCAAAAAAAAAAAAAAAAAAAAAGTCATTCCAAACCAGACCAAACATCGTGTGAAATAACTGGCACACTGACTGTGCCGTGTGTGTTTGTGTATCTTTCTGTTTCTTGTGTGCTTGCCAACATGGGCGTCTGTGCATGTGTGTGTCTTTCATGGCTTAGAATGCTCTGCGTTATCTCTTTTGTCCAGCTGAAAGATACAGTGTCCAGTTCTCCCAGTGCTGCTCCAGTTCTCATGAATGCCATGGCAATATCAGGCGTGCGATGAATTTTTTTGGATCCGGTCTTTATATGAGGCTGAATGATTATACGACACACAAAGAAGAAGAAGAAGAAGAAAAAAATTGGTCACAGGTTTAAATTTATTTTGGTATTTCTGAAATGAACACATGGTTTTAAAAACAAATCCACATACAGGACACGTAATACATGGTTGAATGTCCCGTAGCAAGGTTTCACCTTTAGCAGACTTTTGGTAGCCACCAACAAGCTTTTGGCAGAATTGTGGTTGGATATCTGACCGTTCTTCTTGGCAGGATTTTGTTGTGTTCATTTTAATTGGTAAGTTTTCGATAGGATTGAGTCTCCAAAAGCTTTAAAGCGAGGTTGTTGGAACGCTCAGTTTTGTCCAAGCTTCAAACATCTATCTGAGGTTCTCAAAGAATTTTAAGGTAGTCCACCTTCTTCCCAAAGCAGTCGTTGGCGCAGTGTTCTTGTTTTCTCCTCCGAACATACGTCTGGTCAAAGCCTTCCTCCTCTTTGCCTGTGTGGTCAGCTGTGAGCTTTGGTTGAGCTTCACGGTGTCAGTTTTGGAGCAGGGCCTTGTTTCTTGGATGGCCGCCTTTTGGTCCATTGTGATACGAAACTGGCATGACTGTAGATGGTAATACTGGTCTTCCAGCAGCTTCCAGCTCATGGCAGGCTTGTGCCTTGCTCGTTGTGCCCGAAACCAGTTTCCTCATACCTGAAGGGGACAGTTTGGGTTTTCTTCAAGGCCTTGACAAAGTGACTACAGGACAAATCTACTATCCTCTTCCTCGTATCTGTACTGAGCTCCTTGGACTTTCCTATTGCCCTGTTCGTTGGTCAATCTAATCAGTGCTACCAAACAAGCCCTTTATACCGTACTGTATCTGGGCACAGGAGCCACCACCTGGACATCAAGCATGATCAGAAACAGGAAGTTGTACAATCATTTTTCCCCAGAATAGACCAGTTCAAAGCCTGAAGAGATTCGTGTTCATGTTTATGAGTGTACGTAAACATCTAAAGTTCTTTTGCAATTGTAATTTGTCAAGCTACACGACAAGCTTGCCTCGCCAACACCGTACACCATCTTCCTTTCCTTACTTACGTGGGCAGCGACGCTGTCTCTCATGCTACACTGTCTCAACCGGAGTGAGTATTTTAAGATGCACTGAACTCACTGTGGTCTGTGCGTGTGGTGTGTGTGTGCGGGGAGTGTGTGTGTGTGTGTGTGTGTGTGTGTGTGTGTGTGTGTGTGTGCGCTTCCCAGTAAACACGGATCTGTTCTCAGAAAGGCAGGGAGAAACGAGAGAAACTCACTGATGCTAACCACCAGACTGCGTGTAAGCATGGGTGTGTGTGGGAAACTTGCTTTAGAAATGGTAAGGCATAGTGGACACACACACACACAGACACACATACACAGACACACACACACACAGACACAACACACAGTATTTCTCAGGCATTTATGAGGACATGTGCAAGAGTAAGTGAAAACCCAACAGCTGCAAGAGGAATTCACACACTGTGTGTGTGTGTGTCTGTGTGTGTGTGTGTGTGTGTGTGTGTGTGTGTGTGTGTGTGTGTGTGAGAGAGAGAGAGAGAGAGAGAGAGAGAGTGGATAAGTCTAATTTAGCATAGTGTAATCTTGATGCAGATGGAACAAATCTTCCCATGGCGTGTGTGCTTGTGTGTGCTTGTGTGTGTGTGTGTGTGTGTGTGTGTGTGTGTGTTTATGTATGTCTGTCCTCCAGATGAGACAGGTACAGTGTCTGGTTCTCCAAACTGCCAGCGAGAGAGCTGATGCCAATGTCTGTGTTGCCAATGCACCGCCCACACACACACACACACACACACACACACACACACACACACACACACATACACACCTCATGCATGCATACATATACACACCTCATGCGTTCTCCAACACTTTACAAGACACGTAAGAAACCTGGCAACCCACGCTGTCAAGTTTTCCAACTTTGTACGAGCAGCAGCATGTGTGTGTTTATGTGTGTGTGTGTGTGGAGTTTGGAACAAACTGAGATGTCTATGCTTTTTTTTTTATTTTCTTTTTATACTTGCCGTCCAAGCCATCCAAGAGGCGCTGGAGTAGAGAAAACACGCTGGCTCTTCTTTCAGTCTGGGCTGAACTCGATGTTCCGGCAACAATTTAATAACAATCTAATAAAATAATAATCCTAAAACACCTGAGAACAACCCATTTTTCTTTTGGTGTCCCGTGAAGTGTTTAATATCTGAGGGAGGATCACAGATACAGTACGAGTGATAGAAAAGACTGAATACACTAAGCAACAGAAGTCTAACATCATTATTTTGAACATGAAGTGACAGCTGCGGAGAAAATCGCAGACTTGTAGCTGGACGAGACGGAAACAATCGAGTCTAGTGAAAAACTTTAGATGCTGTAACCTCTCGCAGCCGGAGGTCTAGAGAGAGCTGATTGGCTGCGCTCTCTCAGAGGGGCGGGATAAGAGATACATAGTGCTCCCACATTAATCACGGCTCTACAGCCAATCAGGAGCGTCTGAGAGGTGAGCTCACGCAAGCGGAAGGAGCGGATAGCGCTGTCCTCCGAGTGTGTTACTCCGCCCACAACGGTGCCTGAGTGAGCGGTTGGCTATAATTAATTTACATAGAGAAGCACGGTGGTTTAGCACTGTAGCCTGGTCGAAGGTTCCAAGCCCACCTTTGGATCTGTGTGGGTTTCCTCCAGCTACATCGGTTTCCTCCTACAGATCCAAAGACCATTTGGTCATTTCCAAATCGCCCGTAGTGTATGAATGAGAGTATATGAGCTTGTGCCCTGCTAAGGACGAGCACCCCATCCAGTGAGGGGGATCCCATCTAGTGCCCCGAGTCCTTAGGAATAGGCTCCAGGCCTCCTATTTCCCAAATCAGTTTACAATGGTCTATATAATAGATGGTCTAAAAAAATACAAACCACATGCATTTTCCACAAAGGTCTTGCAAAATCCTCTAATTCTGAAAGCATATTGCTTCTTCTTCTTCTTTTCTATTCTGGTTGTATTAGGAAAAGAATCAAGATTGCAATAGTAATGTGTCACGCATCCTTACCAGAAAACTTAAAAGGAAAAAGTAAGAAGAATGGCATCAAGAGAACGGAAAGAAGCGATAAACCAGGCCGCTCACGCGGCGTCGCCTCGTCCCCCGAAGCAAACATTCGGATTCTCTCAAGCGTGAGTTTGCCATCAGTGCAAACAAAGCAAATGCTGCCAACAAATGTCATTCATAAGGCGACATTTTCCTCTAGAGTGTCTTACGCAGACATATTGCTAGACTAGCATCTCGGTGCTAAACGTTCATGTTCCTGTGAGAAAACACAAAGCGCTAACAGGTGCGAAAACAGACCTCTGACTGTAAGCGCTCCCAAAAAAAAATGAAGCTCAAAGACAAGTAAGAGAAATTGTAAGAGAAAGAGAGAGCAGGACCGGAACGCGAGGCCGAGCGACTCTTTGGGAATATAAAAGTGTCCGCGTACGCGGCTGGCTACTCGATGGGCTCAGCTTCAACTGATGCATCGATTCCAGCGGCGGCACCGAGGCAATTACGGCTCGTTAGAACCGGAGTGAAGGCTCGTTAAGGAATGAATAATGAGAACCCCTATGTGGCAGCCCAGCCTTCACAGCCATATGCATCAGTTCTCTCATGACAAGAGAGGGAAGACGGAAGAGTGGTGCATTCAAATAATTAGACACGATGCTGAAGAGATACCTACTGTAAACTGACTTTGGGTATTTTCTACTCAAGCTCGGAGAAGAAATTGAACAATCTTAACAGTTTGATACTAGCAAAGTAGTCATGTTTGTAAGTGACAACTGAAAAAACAAAAGAAAACAATGAAAATATTATTTGAGTGTGAAATAATATTTCAATATCTTATTTTTGCTGATGATTCTAGGTTTTTCTAGGAACGACTTATTCACAGGGACTTGTCTGATCAATGTGTAACTGTGTAGTATTGGGCAGAAAAAAATCATTTCGGTTATAAATCACGATTCTACTGTACCACTTTATGCACTCATTCGCCACACTTACACTAGTCTCAAAACACTGTGTGCACTGATTTGAATGCATGTCCGCATTACAAGCCGTGCATGCCTGCAAGACATTGGAGCGATTTGAGACGGGAAAACGTTGCAGTTTCTTTAGAATCCTACAGGTGGTACACTCTAAACTATTCACACACCGCCATCCTGTGTGTGTAGGAGTAAATTATTTCCCAGGTTTGTTTCAAAATGATTATAATGTAGCTTTTCGTTTCATTTCATATGAAGTGAAAGTTTAAACTCTTGTATTTGAAGTTAGTTTGGAACACTAAATACATTTAGTTCCTTATGTTCAGTTCAGTTTGAAGATGTTGAATAAAGCTAAGGTATAAAATTTGAAAGTTGAAGGTCTTAAAGTTGTAATGAAATCGAAATTTAAAAATGTAATATCGAATGGGGATATTGATAAAATTGTTATGATTACAGAATCGCAATACAAATAGAATCGTCACCTAGGTATCGTGATAATATCGTATCGGATGATCCCTGGTGATTCCCATTCCTACTGTGCAGTTTTTGATGCTGTGATTCTTAACTTGGAAATTTTCTTTGTGAGTGCTCTATAGTTGGAGCTAAAGAGGGACAGCTGTAACTCAGTTTTAATACACAAGTACAAATACCTTTAAGTGAATAAATTCCGTGCTTGGATTTTTTTTCTTTATAGGCAAAAGATATATGAGGTTTATTTCCTGAGGCTGCTAAGACAGAGAAAGTTGAGCACAGCTTCTTTTCTGACACTTTTTTCCCCAACTTAAGCTGAACAGCTAAAACTTTCTCCCAGGCTGTCTCTAAGTTTGCATTCATGAGCCTTCAGAGTCTGAAAAAGTCAAACTAATGAAATGCCGGTTCTCCCGAAGGCATAGTGCACCCAGATCAGGGAGCATTCGCCTTTCAGCAGAACTGACCGGAGTGAAGGCGTGACTGGCACAGAGCGGAGCCTGGAAGCGTGCAAAGATCACAGAAGCTAGTCGTAACAGTTCAGCTTGAGTTCACTTGTAGCCTAGTAGCTGCTACTTAAAAATTGAAACGTCTGCGTTTGGGAATATTTTGTAAACACCGACATAAAGGTAGAACTTTTCCAACATGTACGTTATAGTGAATTTAGAACAAATGTGCACTGGGGTTTTTGGCCGTCTATCTGTGTATGCAATTCCGTTACTCTACCAATAAATACAGCTCAAAGCCGTCTACTTCATTACACAACAGCTAGATGGAATTTAAGTTACTTTATAAAGTTACTTCAGCACCATTATGCATGTTGAGACAATGTTAGTATTAGGTTGTTACTGAACTTTGATGAAATGACGTCATAACATTACTGACTACAAGGCGATGAGATAATGTTGAATAAACGCCCTAACAAAATGTTGCCACAATGTCTGAGAGATCTCAGACTCTGGTATCTGCAGTTAGAGCACTGCATGCTTCCTCGTGCACTAGGGAACATGGTGTTGATGCAAGTAAATGCACATGAATAAAGAGCGCCACAGAAATTACCGGGGAACAGCAATTTACCAAAATATTAAACTGGAAAGCAGCCAAAAGGGTTTTTTAAAAATCATTTCATGTCTGAGATCTGCTCTGTGAAGCTTACGGGATGATGTTTGGAGGCTGTACGAACCCCACATTAAAATACAGACATCTGGGAGCTAATATAGACCCCATGGTCATATTTCCAAAGAAAAATTATCATTAAAAAATGCATGACATGAGATCCCGTCCCAATGTTCAAAACATGATGCATATACTGCAAGTCATCAGACGTTGCATGGATAGATGTTAATCGGCAAAAATGCTCCAAATAAAGGTTAAAATTTTTATTTATTTATTTATTTATTTTTTTTGCTTGCATGTTATCCCAATAAACGTCATTTTAATAAAGTCATTCTACCTTTAAAAAACAGTATTGTCCCAAGTTAAACAACGCCATTCCAACAGTCACCCAGTGTTTTAAGTGGTGGAAATGGTGAAGGTTATCATGTGCTACCTTTCAGACACACAAAAACAAATGGTTCCTCTTTAAATAATTAATTATTTATTTATATGCATTCTGCATCTGTAGGCACAAAAAAACGGGGCTACCTGCCCACTTCCACATGCATGAGTTCCCGCTCATTATCTGAGCACTTTTCTACTGCGGCACTCTGGGATTTTATTATTTACTCAAAAGCTACAGTATTATGTGAGAAAAAAATTCCTATTTGTGCATTTGACTGCTTTTGAACCGTCAAAACTCACATCACAAACCGTCAGGGACTGAACAAAAATTAATCCGTAACAATAAACATAATTATAAATATAACTCTAGCAACATTGCTGCATGTCAGTCATTTCCTTTTTATTGGCCGATTTTGCGTTACAAAAAAACAACAACAAAAAAATGGCTCCCCTCATGATCACGCGATGTACTGCAAATGTCCTGTGGATTTACTGAACAGTGTACAGTGATAACCTTAAAAACTGTCATTACCCTGGTTATGATACATGAATGGAATTTTCATGGAGAAGAAGAAGAACAACAACCAAGAAGACAGAGGAGGAAGACGTGAGTAGGATCATATCTAATCTAGCCTCCTGATCAGACCCTGCAGGAGGAGGTGGCCATGATGACACGTGGATGTGCCGCTGATGAATGTGCACTCGACCCTCATTCCTGCTTGGGGGTCAACAGCCCATTAGTGCTGACAGGCCTGCAGTGACAGGCTCGTGCACACACACACACACACACACACACACACACACACACACAAACTAAAACCTTCCCTCCACTCCAGCTATAAGCTCCCTGAGGGAAACAAGCCTTCCATATCCATCTCTGTTCTCTAAATGAGAACACACAAGTGACAAAATCACTGAAAAAGGAAAAAAATAAAAAAAGGGTGATCCTGAGGTCATCACAAGGCTTACACAGCTCAGATTAGCCTGCGCATAACTCGCGCTCATTTCACGCGTAATAGCAAAGTCGTTTTTATTTGCATCCCTAAATTAAACGCTTTCTTTATTTACGGAGGGAAAAAAAATCTGATCATCCCTCATTATGCCTAAATGAAACGAAAAGCTCCGAAGATGCGCATGAAATATGCTCCAAGCTCCTGAAAGGGCTAAAGCAACGACACTCAGGCACGGTTCCACTCATTAAAGTCAGAGCCTCCGAACAAGCTCGTCACAGATCTTTTTCTGTTTCGACGCTATTGCTTGCTGTTCTCCCATAAGCCCCAGTGTGCTCTGGTTTCTAATGACAGGCTTCTGGATTTAATGGTCTAAGCAAACCCCAAAAGGCTCACTCAAACACACCATTACTGTGGTAGAGCTATTTTGGCACGGTCTGCATTTCTGACATAAAACGACGCACAGGCAAACAAATCTACCAAAAAAAAAAAAAAAAAGGATTTAGTTAAAGATTAAAAATGAGTGTATTTAAAAATTCTGAAAAGATGATCAGACAGAACAAACAGGAATACCTGCTGAAAAAGAAGGCGGAATATAGATTACTGGTGAAAAGCACACGGCTGTCTGGTATTGATTATGTTTATCCATTAGAAAACGAAGTCGTATATGATGTATAGTGCTAATGCCATCCTCTAGGGAGAAGCTAATGAGGCAAGGCCGGCTATGCTGTGGTGGATTAGCATGCATGACTAACGCGACTGATGTAAAATCACAGACGCCCTGCGGTGCTGTTAAAATTTGCGCGGAAACAAGTTGGCGAAGGCGTCGGCTCCGAAGGCGCTGGTGAAATTTTTTTAGCAGTTGACCTTGGGCAGGATTAATTTCTTTTAGTTCTGTGTTATAAGTACCATTCAGACTCGATAAGATCTCCAGACAGACGTCTAAAGAACTTCAGACGTCAAGGGACTCCTGGGGTAATAAAAACAGATGAGCTAAGCGACGTCTCTATTAAACCCTAAATGGGTGCTTCTTCATGATGAATCCATGATCATTCTACTACCAGACCTACAGTATGTGTACTAGTGCTGTTTCGGAAGTGAGGTTGCAACTTGTAGCTTCACAACACACACCAGACCAGAGCCGAGATTCAAACCCGAAAACAGTCATGTTTCGATAAATTGATATCCAACTAATCTATCGTTCACTCTAACAGCCTGGAGGGTCGACGCAGAGAACTGAGTCTGGGGCACCAACACAAGGTGACATGCCGCTACCTTTCAAGAAGCTTGACTTCAAATAAAAGAAGGAAAAGCCTGAAGTCAGTGGAAACAGATAAGTTTAACAAGAGATAAGTCTGGAATTTCGAGCTTGTCGAAGGAGCTATTGTCCGTTCTTCCTTCATTCAATCAATGATCTATGAATTCACTCCAGCGGTCATTACGTTAGGAGTGCTGCTGAGGACTAAGAACCTTTTGGAAACCTGCAAGTCCTTATACATTTGCGCTACCAGTCAATATTTGAACACACCTTCTAATTCCGTGGTGTTTCCTCATTTTTATTTCGTTCTACATTGTTAAACAATACTAAAGAAATCTTAAATATACAATAACCTCCTTTGAGTAGGTGATATTGAGATGTGTCTGCTATTAAAGCTTCCATAACTGATCTAATCTGAGGTGCTGGTTGTTAATTGGTGATTTCTGAGGCTGGTAAATTAACTTTTTAAAGTTTTTCCTGGGATGGTCTTCCTGAAAGCCAGTTTCATCATAGTGTTTGATGGGTTCTGCAAATGCACTTGACAATACTTTTCTTGAAAGAACTGTTCCAGAACAGATGACCATTGTGTAATGAAATAAAAATGTAAGCCGCTCTGGATAAGGCAAATGCCTAAATGTGAATGCAAAAGAACAACTGACGGTCGCTGTTGTTACTTTACCTAACGCCATATATGTGTTATTTTATAGTTTCCAGTAAATCCAGTATTCTAGAATGTAGAAAATAAATCGCTAAACAAAGAAACTTTGAATTAGAAGGTGCGTCCAAACGTTTGACTGGTACTGTACACAATTTGGTTATGCCAAGCACATCTTTGGACTGTGATAGAAACCAGAATACCTAGGGGAATCAAACAAACTCTGTGCACCCAAACCGGAGGTGAGATTCAAACCCCACAAAGTGCATTCTGTTCAAAAATAAATTCCTTCACGAGTGGTACGGTCTGGAAATTAGTTTTTTGTGAACAGTGCACAAAAAAAGTACACAATGCAAACGATCCACATATTTGGGTGCTGGAAATCTTGCATTCTACCAATTTGGGGATCGATCACATAATTTCAGTCCTTGTTTAATACCATTATTTAAAAAAAAAAATAAGGTCCTCATAATCTTTCCCTTTTTATCTTCGTTTTAGGCAAAAGAAACAATGCATTAAAATGCACATTACTACAGAAGTCCTAAGAATAAAGGGAGACCCATTTTGCTTTCCGACTTCACAGCAGACGCACATAAATAACAGCAATTTGGCCATTGGGCTTTTCGAGTGGTTGTGCACATTAAAGAAAACACAAACTACCGAGCTAAAACCCCAGAGACAAAAGCAAAGCCTGATACAATCAGTAGAAAAAAAAAAACGATAGTGTATTTCACATGCATTAGACCGGCAAGTTACTAAAGTCATTTCATTAGTGAACATATGCATAAACCTCAGTGACTGAGGTGACATTAATGGGATTCTATATGTTGCTCTTGCAGAGATTAAAGATAATGATTTTGGCTCAGTGACTGAAGGAGATGAATATCTTTGTACACTTGCGAGCGCTACTTAGTCACTGACCCTTCTGTATTAGCATTAAAATACTCAGATCTTCAAGCAGTTAGAGATCGCAACATAGGAGACCTCGTTGATTCATTCATTTATTATTTAATAAATATTCTGACATAAATCAAAACTATTAAACAAATATGAATGTGGCCTATTGATATATTTTCAGCTATATTAGCTTAAATACTGTATAAATAAATCAATAGAGGTCATAGCAGTGTAATACACTTTAAATGGTAAAGAAAATTCATAACTAGTGTGTATCAACTCATGCAACTGAGAAAAATGGACTATAACACTGCAAAGTTAACAGCTTATATCTGAAATTCACCGTTTTAATAAAATAGTTCTCCCCACCAAGAGGGGGCAGTAGTCAAACAAGCATCTGGCGTCAATTCTATGCTACTGTAGTACGAATGTTGTCAACAACAAAAAATGACTAGAAAGAAAAACGAAGGAACATACCTACTGTAGCACATCAGCATTATCTATGAGACATACAGTCACGTTTGTGCTATTAAAGGAGTTCCTGGAAGGCCAGCTTTTCAGATGTGAAGCAGGCAGTCCGATCATGGATCCGGTGTACGTAGCCAAACTAGGCCTGCTAATGTACCATGTTCACTCTGGATCTGGTTAAACACTTACTTTTAGATGTAATTTTTAAACTCTACTTTGTCCCTATGTTGGTACAATATAATAATTAGCTACAGCATGTTGTTTGCTAGCTTCAGTCTTGTTGCGAAGTGGTGGCTTAGCTATTATTGCGCTGGAATAATGATCGGAAGGTTGCGGGTTTGAATCCTGGAAATACCAAGCTGCTTGATGTTTGAACGAGGCTCTTAACCCTCATCTGCTGAGCTCAATTGTTGCCTTAAATAAAAGTATCTGCCAAATGAATAAATGTAAACTAGCCACCTTGGACACTATTCAACATGCTCGATTGGCGCTGACAAGGCCTGAGCTCTGCCAATGTTTTGGGCTCACCGCAAAAAACTGGCACAATGGTCAACCATCATAGCAAGAAAGGATTGAGAGCCCTACGGCTTTTATTTACCAGAACCCGTAGCACATCGTTGGACTTGTATAAAAGACCAGAAAGGAGAGTGCCTGTCTGTTCTTGTTTGCATTTATGCCATTATTTGTAGTCTTGGAAATAGTTTCCAACCCTCACACAGGCTGCAGTCGTGAAATCAGCAAACTGCATCTCAACCCTCCACCCTGTACGAACAAACATGCACATTTGTCTATGAAGACTCTCTAAACCATGTAATAACCCTAATTAACAACCTTCTATATCATTCTGTAAGTGCACTGCTAGCATGGTGAAGCCAGAAGCAACGCAGTCCATCAAGGCAAAGGCTAATGGTTCATTACAATAGATTAGCCTGCTAGCGGTGACAAAACATGCATTAGCGTCTTCCCCGTTTCTCAATCCGTTTTCCCTGCAAGAACAAAATCTTTCGCGGCTCGGCGCTGGCACGGATCCCTCGACTGCCTCAATTTTCTGCCATGTGCTCCTTTGCTCGCTGCACGACACCAGTGAAGATGTGCCAAACATCATTTCTCCACAAACTTTTCCAAACACGCTTTGATGATGCCACAAGCCTTGTTCTCTCTGTCGCCTTCTCTAAAAATGACATTCAAGTTCGTGCCAAACGGCTAAACCGGGTGGAATTGAACCGGTTCCAGGTAAGTTTGTTTTTTTTAAAGCCTTTTTTTTTTAAAGCCTTCATTTTTGGGAAACGGCAAAGCCACTTCCAAGACCCGTTAGCCGTAAACCTCTTGAGTAAAGTCAGTGACTAAGGCGTTATGACTTTTTCCTTGCCACCAACCAATAAATGTTTTTATTAGCAGATGATGCAGCATGAGCAAACTTGTACTCATCCATTCCGGGATGGATGGATGGATGGATGGATGAGCGTCAACACGTCATAAAAGTGCATACCGTCAGAAGAAAAACAGAGGTCACTTAAACCACAAGTCTGATTTAGGTCCGTGGCCCTATTAGGCGTTTAGCACTAAGACAAGTTGTTAAAAAAAATCCTCATTTGAGGTTGTCGGATTTGCCTGATGTAATGCTATTACAAACACCACTCCATTACTGCTTTGTTTTATCCAATTAATTATTTCAAAATGACCTCAATGTCTGAAAGCCTTCATAGACAGTAGCTTGTCTAGACTGAAGGCATCGGCTCGGCTCACCGCTCCTCTTTCTTTCTGAACAGGCACGTTACCAAAGTCAGATCCTCGCCTCGTTTTTTTCCGCTCTTCCTCCATCCTCCATCACCGCTGGCATGCTGTCATGGAAAAAAAAGAAATGCAAGCAGCAGGCAGAAAGCGCTGACTCAAGAGATCTAAGCTGACAAACTGCATGAGGATCGATCAGTTTATTCCAGAGCAGATCTATCACAGAGATTGAACACTAACAGCACCGGGCGAAGTGCCTAGTTGGAGCTGATCAGGGATGAATTGAACGCAGGAGCCGGAGCGAACAAAACCATAATGGAGAGGGCATGGACAAAGGCGGAAGGAGGAAACTTATTCTTACTTTCTGGAGTCAGATCAGGCAAGGAGTAATGGTTTACGTCATGACACGGCCGCAAACTGGCATTATTAAGAATTACAGCCTACAAGATCAAGAAGAAAAATAGAACAACGCTAAAAGCAATAATGCAAGTCTTAGGGATTACATTAGAATAATAACGCACCCCACTTCATGGGGTTTCAAGAGCTGCTGCAATTTGCAAATGTCCATTTGCATTTTTATGGATGGGATGAGACATAATGAGGGAGAAATTCCCGCATTGTGAAGTGACACGTTTTCCTTGAACCGGCTCTAGAGGAGGTCGTCCCACCGACGTTTAAAAATGACGTAATGAATACCTGCTTGTATGTCGCACACTCAGACGTGCGATACTAAATGCACACGTGGCCACAGGACCTATCTCAAGTTATCACATACATTCTTTAAAAGTACATCCAATTACCTCTGGTTTCATTATCCACACCGTAACCCATTAACCAATTCCCAACAACATAGGACAGATCTAAATATTTTATAAGATAATGCATAATAAAAGGCAAAGGTTTAGCACCGTGTTTAATCGTACATTTTAATAATAATTAAAAAAAAATTCACAGAACACTCACACGGTTTTATTATGGATGCTCAAAGTGGTCATATCTCAAATTGTCTCATACAGTATCACCACTACAATAAATCTATAATGTCATGGAGCATCCAAGAGAACCTGTGAATGAGCCCGTTACCATGGAAACATTAATGTTAGAGGGGCGTTGGTGTCAAACTGATACTTGTCTCATGAATGAAAACCGATTGAAATCAACTGACGGCTTCAAGCACCATATGCTGATGAGACCCTCAGCGCAGATAAGGTTGAGGGGGTCCAGATTCCTCTGCTATCGTAAAAAAAAAAAAAAAATAATAATAATAATAATAAAAAAAAAACATTTTAATTGATGGATAACTTGTCCAAGAACAAAAGAGATTTATCTGTTTGTAGGATCTCTGCTGGGAGTCATTTTTTTTATCTTAAGTGTACAGTCCTGACCTTGCTCCAAGCCATTTCAACATGTTTGGGTCATTAAAGGAGTTCCTGGGAGGCCAGCGTTTTAGACATGAAGAAGGCAATTCAATCCTGGCACCGGCGTACTGGAAAAACTTCCTACATTATAGAAAGGCATTGGTAGCTCGATGGTTAAGGTGTTGGACTACTGATCGGAAGTTCAAACCCCACAGATCCCAGTTTCAAACCCCGGCACCACCACGTTTCCACTGTTGCGCCCTTGAGTGAGGCCCTCAACCCCCAACTACTTGGATGAATAATCAGATAAAATGTATAGAAAAAAAGTCTTTATACTGCCTTCTAATGTTGTGTGCAAAATGAAAACCTACTCGTTTGCTCTTCTGACGTTTCTGACGCAAAGTGCTACCGGGAATGTTGTGCTGTGTGAAGATGGAAAGTAATCCAGGATAAATAATTACATCTATTAGAGTATTACAACGCTTAAGTTTGCTTCAGCCTCCTTGTGTGTACTTCCTGTCGAGACACAGGAAGTAGCAAGATTCCTGTCAGGAAGCGGAGGCTCGCTGGTGCGGAACTCCCCGTCTGTGTAATATTCTACTCCCTCCAGGACACACGAGTGCCTCCTCGCTTACTGTTCTCCAAATCAATAACCGGCACATTGTTTAAGCATTTTCAGAAAAGGGGCGAGATTCGCCACACGCGGTTTCCTCGGCAGCTTTTTCTCAGCGTGTGAATGCCCAAGGGAGAGAAATGTAGAACAAGGATTCTGTGGTGTAAACACACAAACATTCAGTGATATGATGTGCCTTCCAGAGTCTTCTGTTTTGTTATGACGGCCTTCAAGCTGTGACATTTTCCCTCATCATTCTCCAAATTCCTAGAGACGCGACGACGACGCTCGCAAAACAAAAGTACTCGCATTTGAGAGACAGTTGACCTTTAAACAGTAAAAAAAAAAAAAAAAACACACATAGGAATGGTAATATTGAAATTGTAAAAAGAAAAAAAACTATCTCTAATACGGTTTGTTTTCAGGTTTTCATTTGCAAGGCGGTGACGTGGAGACTCCTGTCTTTCTGAATACACATTCCCCATTAATAATCTTCATTAAGCATTCACGGTGTATTCGAGCAACATGCTGAAATCTCTCCCTCTACACCACCAACACAATGATACGGCATCAGTCAGTGTAATGCAAAAAGTGCAATTCAATTAGAAAGAAAAGCTTTTGATTGGTGTGGCGCTGCCGAGTCGCCTAAAGAGCCCATTCATCACCATCAGGTCGGCTCAGCCGTCAGCCGCGAGGGAAAACGAGCGAGACCGAATGATCCTGCCTCTGCTCCTGAAAGGAGACGCATGAACACAGAACGGCACTTCCAAGGAATTATGGTGTGGGCAGAAAATGTTTTTCAAAAAATTGACAAAGGGAAAGGAAAAGGAACCGGCCGTGTCCCAGTGAGCTGTATTAAAGTATTAAAGGTCCCATATTTTACAATTTCTTTCGCAAGTTAACACAGGCCTCGGAGCTTACCCAAGAGTTTGTGTTAATGCTCCAACTAAATTGCCCCTCAATTAAGGCATTATTTCACACCTCAAACGCCCTTTATTCACTTCTCATCCAAATGTGCTGTTTCAGTGTCTATGTTAATGAGCTCCTGCTGAGCCACGCCCCCACAAGAGTCAGGTGAGAGGCTCTATATGAGGTCACAATAGGCGGAATGAAAATCTAACTTGCTTCTTAAAGCCCTGGCCAATATGAAAAAGGACAAAAACTAGGAAATTGTTTGTTTGTACAGACATTTTATGACCCATTTTAATGCCTAAAACAACGTAAAAGAGAATTTTTCATAATATGTCCCCTATAAAGCACTACTTCAAACCAGGTTTATCACCTATAAGCATGCGAAGCCCAAACAGCTGAATTATGGATTGTCTTAGTTTTATATGCATATTTTATAGGTTTAAGGAGGGGGAAAAAAGGAGACAGATGAAAGGAAGTTCCACCAAAAAGGGAAAGAGAAAGGGAATGAGAATGGAAGAACAAAGGGGAAAAAAAGAAAAGGAAAGGACAAGGAAATGAATAAGGGGTGAGATTAAAGGAAAATTATAAACAAAACAAAAGGAGAAAGGGAAAAATTAAAAAGAAAAGGAAAGGAGAAAGGGAAAAACAGAAATTGGAAAGAAGAGGGGAAAAACAAAGTGAAAAAATTGAAAAAGAAGGAAAGGAAACACTAAAAAAGAAGAACACTAGGAAAAGAATGGGGAAGACAATAAAGAAGAAGAAAGTTTTTTGTCATTTGACTATTTGAGGAGTAAGACTCACATAGTCCTACAGCCAAGAAACTGTAAGATTAAATGGGTTAAACACACAACCACAATAAAAAAAATAATCAAATCTCTTTCGAGAAGTCACTCATTTAGCAACATATAATTTACTGGAATAAAATCTAGGAATAACACGATCTCTGGAGGGCTGTCCAACCCGACCCCGTCTGGTTCTCAGCTGATGGAAGTGCATGGTTTCATTCCAGGCTGAAACACACCTGATACACCATCAGGCATCTCAAGACTGAGTCCAATTGATTAAACAAGTGGAATGCTGTGTGACTGTACAGTGTGACTGGAAAAATGCCTGCAGCCCTTCTGTCCCTTTGCAGATAAGACTGGATACCCATGACGGAATGCAATCTGACAGGCAAAACATGTAACTCACTAACGAGTGTTACTTAGCCAATAGGCCTAAAGCTCCCCAAATACAACTGAACTAGTTTTCTACATGGTTGTCTAGGTTTCACAGTAAGCAGTTTTATTAAGTTCAACATAAGGGAAAGAACCCTGTCCCATAACAATAAATGTAGCGTACTTTTTAATAAATGTAATAATTCAAATTATTGATGGGGTATAAAATGAATAAAACAGTTTGGAAATTTAAGGTTACAGGAAAAAACTGACATAGTAACAATAAATCACACTATACTGTTGTTGATTATTTTCTTATAATAAAAAATTCACTTAATATATCAATTAATTAGATAGATAGATAGATAGATAGATAGATAGATAGATAGATAGATAGATAGATAGATAGATAGATCACTACCACCACCACACCTACATCGATCAAGGGATGCAGGCTATTTGTTAGTACCTCATATTATGAAAAATACAGGATGGAGCAAGGCTTTATATTAACATATTATTAACTTAATTTTATATTACTTTAACACCTCTCCTGTTTTACTAAACTTCCAGCCTCCTAACACATAGTATGACTGCAGGTCAACCCCTGCTATCTGATATCACCCAAATGAGGATGAGTTCCCTGCTGAGACAATCTGATAATCATGATTTATACTTAATTCTTGACACTTTTCTTATTTTAGATAGATAGATAGATAGATAGATAGATAGATAGATAGATAGATAGATAGATAGATAGATAGATAGATACTATTCTGTAAAGCTTCTTTGTGACAATATCCATTGTTTAATAAAACTGTATTAAACTGGATGGATGGATGGATGGACAGATACTTTATTGATTCCAAAATATATTCCAATATATTCTATGAAATGTGTAATATAATGCATTTTTTTTTTTTTTTTTTGGTAAATAAGATCATTACTGGTGGCCACAGTAGCTGACATTTCTGGAACTGATTTGAAAGCAAGAAATGGGGAAAACTGCGGCTCTCAGTTTCCCACTGGCTCTCGTTCTGGTGCCAGAGCCTTTGGCTGTCTTCACTGCAGTCCAGAACACAGGGGGTGTGTGGGTAATCTGTCCACTTGTTTGGATAATCTGCCATCTGCTAAAGCGACTCCTGGCTTTACCTCAGAAACAATGGAACAGCAGGATGGTTTGTATACTGTATTGTAGTATACCAGCGTTGGCATTGCCAGTTATTTCTCTTTAAAACCTCAGAGTGAGAGCTGTGCAACAAGAGCCTGTGTAGAAACCACCAATAATATGATTTCGCAAAACTCATGGGACAGCACTGTGCTTCTCATGGAGAATACCCCAGGAGCGGATATCGACAGGAGCAAACTCCACACACAAAGACCAGAGGCAAGATGGAAACCTCCGACCCTGGAGGTGTCAGGCGGCAGTGCTAACCACTAAGCCACCACGCAACTGCTTTATCATTTTTTTTTTGTTTGTTTCCAAGTAACAGTTTTCTAAAGACAGCATTATGGGGATACGTTACCTCTGTGATGGCTAGTTTATACTCGCTTGAGGCTCGAGTGCCTACAGTCAGCTGCTAATTTTAGCAGGGTGATGTCAAGCTGCTCGGTCATCTTATAAAAAAGAAGAAAAAAAAAGATGACAATTACACCATTCGTTTCCCCCTAACAGGACGATTGTGGCATTGTGCCAGGAGCAGAGAGCGTTCCAGTCACCTCCCTTTACACGGAAACAGAGAGACGGCGCAAAAAAGGAGATGGAATGAGAAATTTTCTCTCCGTCACAGAAATACAGCAGAAGGTCATAACACTGATTGTCTGCAACAAGGGGGAAAGAAAGTAAAGAAGGAAAAAAAAAAACAAGGCAGGAAAGTAATGAGTTTCACCCTCTTGCCCCATCACGCCGATAGAGCAGATTGACGAATCCCAAATCACTCCAAAAAGATAGGACAGAGATCCAGGAGGTGAGGATTTAAAATGTGGTGAAAATGGTGTAGAACCTCACATCCACGGGCGAGGTGTGAATAGTGAGAGAGTAATAGAGACAGCAGGAGAAAGGAAGGATGGATTGATCACTGCTACTAGTCTTTAGCAGTCGTGTTATTTTCTAAGAATATGTCACACCTAAGTTATGCAAATGCTGGCCTTATGTAAGCAGGTTGGAATGTCACCATGACAACCTGCCCGAGTTACAGTTAAATGCTATTGCCTCGCTAAACAGCAAAAAAAAATAAACTGCAGTGAAATGTAGAAAAAAATATATTTTTAACATTTGAAAAACAAAGAAATAAACAACTGAGGCTATTTGTATTATCATCATCACGCAATTAACATGCAAGGGGATGGCATGGTTGAGCCAGACTGGGTCAGATTGTACTGATTCTAAGTGAGCTATTATTATGATTATTAGTGGAATATTAGGGTCTGTGTAAACGCACTTCGTGAAGCTTGTTTAGCTAGCAAAGAAAAATGAAAGTAGCCATTACAGATACAAACAAAATATCAGTATCAAAGGTACTGTACAGAATAATGATACAAAATATCAATACAACATTTATTCAATCATCTTCTATACCGCTTATTCTATACAGGGTTGCGAGCTCTGGAACCTATCCCATGAGACTTTGGGCACAAGGCAGGGTACATCAGGGTGCCACTCTATCACAGGGAACACGCACACACACACACACACACACACACACACACACACACACACACAATATGAACAATTTGGGAACACCAATTAGCCTAACCTGCATGTCTTTTGACTGAGGAGGAAACTGGACTACAGAGACAGAACATACAAACACATTGACCCTAAGTGGGAATCGAACCCTCAGCCTTGGAGTTGCAAGGTGACAGTGCTAACCGTTACACCTACGCAACATTTCTGGCTTGTGTAAAAACCACTGCAATAAAAGAACCCTACACACTCCAGCGTTTGCACTGTAATAGAGTTTGTAGACTGTTATTATTATGTAATCTGATACATTCACAAAGTTCTCATCAACCTATAAATAGAACGTATATAGCATTTATTTGTCTCTTTCAATTGTAGGTAGGAATATAGTGCGCATTTCATTAGTGTATACTGGTACTGCAAATGCTTTTTAAATGGCAGATATTCAGGATCACAAATTATACATTTCATATAAAAGTGTCTGCATAAGTGCACATGTACGTCTTGAATTAAAAAAAAGGGCTAACCGTGCTATACGGCATGAAGTGTTACGTAATGTTGGAAGAAGAAAAAATAAAAATAAAGTCCTCAACACCATTCCTCTTCACAATTAGGCAGAGGCCCTGGTACCGCATCTCTTTTGTTTGTGCAGTGTGGCAGGAAAAAACTCATTAGCCGCTGCTTCCTAAGCCTCTATCTCTTCTATCTGTCAGCGTCGATTCCAGAGGGTAAAGTGAGCCAGTGCGCGATGAGCTCGAATAATGAAGATAAAGAACATGGAAAAGGGAAAGAAGACTTCAGTGCATACGGCGTTCGTGTGATACATACTGGAGGTGTACACATATGTAGCTACTTCGACTTGATCAAAAGTTTCGACTCCCAGTCTTAAATCAAATCCTAATCTTTACCTGCGGGTCCTCAGACACGCTTCTTCTGTTTCTTGTTTCTGTCGTTTCATTAACAACACATACTATCACCATGGAGTCCTATCTTGCATCACACATAATAGCTTGTGTTTGGAATCCAATATCACAATCCGTCATAAACCAGCATTAACTTTATATCATTGTAAGAACTTTTTATACACTTACAAATTACAAAAAAAATTTAAAGAACAAGAACAAAACCGAAGTTAAACACAGCAATGATGCAGATTTCACATGCACACATTGTGTTATTACAAAAGCATTTATGATTAACATACAGTACTTCATGTTAATTAATATTCTAAATATAAATTTTTTTTTTTAACTATGTACGTTGAGAACAAATGTTTTGGTTAAAACTAGTGCTAGTGGTGATGCTAGTCCAGCATCACCACTTTACGCTTTAGATAATGACCGGCCCAATCATCTGTCATTATTTGCAACTGTTTCTCGCTGGTTCATAACTTGAGTTGGTGTTTTTTTTATATTTTGATGATTCATAGGTCACTGTGTGGCTTAACAAAGAAAAAAAAAAAGCATTCCTTTGAAACTGCTCAGGTACTTGATTGGTTGCTTGACTGTATATAATAAGACCGTGCTACTGAAGTCACGTGTACACTGATGCACGTTACAAGTATTTACTGTACAGTTACAGAACGAAATCTGCCTAGACGCACGTCAGGCTTACTGTACGTTAACCCCGAACTTCCCACTTCACTACGCTAATCTGCAGACAGTAGACATGTGTACACTGACACTTGTGCAACAACATACACAGGATTATTCATGGCATATACTTCTTTAGCATATCCAGTTACACGTGTCTGCTATAGCTCTCCATTATGCGTGTACAGCTGTGACCTTTTGACTTGTCGTTGCTGTGTGACTTTTTGGGTTTGGGGATTTCAAAGCAACAGGTTTAAACTTGTCACTGGTTCTTTTTATGCTGGCTGCAACACAATACAGACAGTTATATGTATATGTTACACAACGCATGTAATCTATGCAATGCAACGACAGCAGAACACAAGAAGATGAAGAAAAAAAAAAGGATGTGGGAATTTATAACCTTATTTGTTTTCCTTAGTATTTAATATTTTCCTTAACTACCTAACTCTTAGATCATGTGTTTTTGTTACAGAACCTTAAGCTACCCCGGCATTGGATACCACGTTTCCAGCCAACCAAATCACGGTACTGTGCAAACACGTTGGAGATTTTACTTTATCCGCCCAGAAGAGTAGCTAATAAATGGATCAATTGTCCATACACGTGAATCATAGGTAGACATATTGTTTGATTCAAATCAATCTCATATTTTGGGCCATCCCAATTTCGATGCGATTCAACTAGCTATATTAGCTATAGGAATTTTTAATTAGTAAAAACTTATATAAGTATATAATAAATAAGTACCAAGTATATAATAAGCATTGAAATGCTGTGCAACTCATGATAGAGCTTTAAATCTTAAATGTTTAATACAAAATGTTTTATTCCCCTGCCAGATGTCTCCTGCACACTCCAGTCCATTAGGTGGCGGTAATGCAAAACCTGCCTATAAGCTCAAAAGGAAGAAGAAGAAAAAAAAGATGAAACAATACTCTCGCAGAACATGAGTATTTGCAGAAGAAACAAGAAGCAGTTTGTATTTCCACAAAAAAAAAGAACATTTCTGTAGTTTATTTCTAAACAACCTTTAAATTTTAGACCATTTACCTTAAAATTTAATTTAATTTAAAAGTTTTAATCCAAAAACTTTTAATTAAATAATTTAAAAAACAAGTCGAATTTTTTGATGCAAAAAAACAAAACAAAAAAATGCTTGAATATTTCAGGGACAACAGGCAGTACGAATTATTTCAACTGTAACCTAACGCATGGTTAACGTGCACTTGTATCAGACTGATGCTATTCAGTCCTACAAAGCCGAATAGAGGCATCTGGTTTATGGAGATGAGCTTTGCTGAACGAGCAGAGCGCAACAGTGCAGGACATCATCAACCATCTGCGATTGGGGGGGAGGTGGGGGAAGTTGGGGGGGTGGGTTGCTTTAGGGAAACCTGACATAATGTTTACAAGTAAACCGAGGTAGCTGCTACAGCTGAACAAGGCCAATACACAGACAGACACACACACATCTGCATACACAAAGTACAACAGAAATCTGTTAACTATCTCCATCCTGAAGCGAAAGTTAGTATCAATATCACTACGTGCCATTTCCTGGGTGGAAACAGGTGGGACAAGTACAGTTTAGAGTGATGCTCAGGGCTCACACCGAGCTTTAGATCTTCCGAAATACTGTTAACATCATTTGTAACTAAATGGACTGGACGAGCGCAAAAGACCTTACTGATCTACATAGTTCCACATGCACACACGTAAAAAATCTGTACGTCTTTTCAACCTACTCAGTTTGACTTTATAGTATACAGCCATAGCAGATTAATGATTTCTACTTCATTTGTCCGGTACTATGTAGTAGAGCGTGGGCTCCGTTTTGGATCTGGCTCTTCTCAAGATTTAGCAGCTGTCAAATGGTAGACCATGGTCAGGATGTACTTGTATTTCAGATAATTCGAATACTGTACTGTAGCAGTGCTGTGCTTACAAAAGACAGATACTCAGAGCTTCTACTTTGGACATATTGACATTGGAAAAGTTGATATACCATACAACATACAGCCATATATAATTTACAGTATATCTCATGAGATGTGTTAAAAGAAAAATACAGCCAATCCTCACTATGTAACCTGCTGCTGCTGTAACACAATCATTTCCCTCACCGGATCAATACAGTCTGTCTGTCTGTCTGTCTGCCTATCCATCTATCTACAGTATCTATCTAGATGCATTTACACAGACCCTAATATTCATAACCAAATCAATGATTGGAATAATAGTCCAATCGGATAAAAAAAAAAAACATATTATAAAACATCTCAATCTGAACTGTCTGCCCCAACCCCTGGATCTGTGGAATGAATTTTCGGTAAGAAAAAGAGCGGTGGGGTAAACAGATAACAGATAATCTGTTAAATCTGTAAATATTAGCAATGTAAACACTTAATATGATTGTTGATCTATTATCCTAGAATAAATAGATTACATTAGATGACATCATGAGTTTCCTTGAAGGAAATCTTGCCTCCGTTGCTGTTCGGCAAACTCGGTGAGACCGACTCTCTCCAACCTGTCATCCATCGAGTCTCTGGCTGAGGAAGAGGGTCACTATACAAGATGGAGTAAAGCATGTAACCAATCATATACAAGACTGGAATCTTGTAACAATTATTTGTCATATGTACCTTACAGTACAGTGATTTTTTTTTTTGGCATATCCCTGTTAGGAAGCTGGGGTCAGAGTGCAGGATACAGCACCCCTGGAGCAGATAGGATTAAGGGCCCTGGTCAAACGCTCAACAGTGACAGCAGTAACCCAACCTAAGTCCAAGTCCTAACAGTTTAAGCCACCCCTGCCCCTTACCGCATCATAATGTGGAAGGTGGGATTTACGGTACCTAAAATAACTTCCTCAAATAAATCTGTTGAAAAATACATCTTTCATACATCTTTTATACTCTGGGGCAGTGGTGGCTCAGAGGGCTAAGGCACTGAGTTACTGATCGGAAGATCGGCGGTTCGATCACCAGCTCCACCAGGTTGCCATTTTTGAGCCCTTAACACTTTGACCCTGCGCTCTGACCCTAGTTATGCTGGGATATGCCAAGAAAGAATTTCACTGTGCTGTAATGTACCGTATATATGTAACTTAGAAATGTTTTGAGCATCTATATACACGATATCAGATCAGTGTTCATAGTTAATTCGGAATCTCTAATCAGGATAATTTAAATCTACAGTAACTAAAGAACTCTTGTCTATGTACTGTAAATGTAAATGTAGCTAGCGCTTATAGTTCACAAGCTGCTAGCAAATTTGCTTGACAGTTCCCTTAATTGCACAGAAATCAAACTTTTTTACAGCACGGACTAAACAAGGTCATTAAGGTTCATGACCAGATTGAGGTTTCAAAAGCACGACAGCTACACTTTAGGCAAATGGCCCTGACCTAGATCTGTAGCTAGATTTCTGTAAAGCTGCTTTGTGATGCAATGTCTATTGTTAAATGCAAGGGGGAGGTGAAAAGCGCCAGATTTTTCGGCGCCATAAAAATAGAACTGCTTTGTCCATTAACCAAGAGTACAGTAACAAAAGGGTTCGATAGGACGGTCATAATTGGAACCATGACAAACGGTTCTTTGAGAGGTGGGGGTGATACAGTACTTGGTTACACTAAGAGACATCAGTTATCCTCTATGTTTCTGGAAAATGAATTCAAACCAGAAAGGAGAGTTTCATTTAAAATAAAAAGAGCTTTGTCTTCATGGGTGTGCGTAAGTAAATGCCCCACTGAGAAGTTACAAGGAAGTCGCACAGTAAGGTTCACTTACTGACTCAAAGCACTGGGACAAACCAAAGAAAAGAGGAATTAAAGGAAGGGGGGGAAAAAAAAAAAACCTTGACATCTAATCTCAGGAACTTGTTCCATTTTTTTCTTGGCCAGTAGAGTCTTTCTCGTGAAGCATGCACGGTTTATTCTTCGGGGAATTGGGTTCGAGTGGTGCCGAATAAGACGGGTCTTTCTAAAGGGATGCAGCAGGCGTTCAGTCAGAAATAGAACATCAGAAGTGAGGCTTTGTTGCTTGACAGAAAGCACTTCCGTTCTGCACCAGCAGCCGTCGGCGGTGTCTGTTTTCCACGAGACTGATCACAGCGCCGAAAGTGAAGCGAAAGAATAAGCGTCCCCAAAAGCGAGTATAACCCGAGTCACTATATATGTCAAGCCAATCGATGCAGATCATTTGCTGACATTTTCAGGACACGCAGATCAATGTGCTGATTGATGTCTTAATACTTTGTCCGAACGACGGAGGGAATTTTGGGCTGTTGGTCATTAGTCCCGAGTTTATGCGCACCCAGGAGTGATCGATGCGTAGAGAGGCATCACTTCACACATCCGACGCGATCGGGCTCTCCAGATGTGTCGCGAGAGCACGTCTCGTCATCTTCATTAAGTTACACACCGATTTCCTTCCTGTCTTTGAGTTTAATTAGTCCCCTTTAATGGCAAGCTTGTCCTCCTGTTAGCACACGGCATATGGTTAATTATGAGAGGGAGAAAAAAAAAAAAAAACAGAAGTATGTGTGTCTCTATGAGTGTATGTGTCTGTGTGTGTGAAAGGAAAGTGCATTACTGATTTCTATAATGGGATTGGACAGCTGCTATGATTGGATCTGACATTCTAATCAAAGCAGTGGAGTTCTGATCGGCAGCCAGATGACCATTTCGAGAGGCTGATGGGGGTGGCGTGGGGGCATAAACAAGACAGGTAAGGAATAGAAAAATGTCAAGAGCTTCTATTAGTACTCGAGCAGTGGGATTACAGGCGTTGGCTGAATGCTTGCTTTGTGCCTCGCGACGAGCCTCGGGGCTCCTCCAGCAACAGCTGCTCCATTTGCATAATGGAGGTTTGGCCCACAAAGTTTTGTTACTGTCCAATAGTTGGGTTTACGCAGTAGCTAATTTGAACACGATCCGAAACGAATGAATCGAAAAACCGTTAAAAATAACTCGCCTTCTGTAATAACCTGCAAACATCTGGATCTCTGGTGGATTAGGCGCTTCTGACGAGGATACGAGCTGTTGAGTCTGTTTTTCTTTCTCCGCGGACGAACGCGCGCAACGCAGGTGACTTTCTACAAGGTTAAATGCCCATCTGTCGGGCTGAAATTTCGAACTCGGCGCTAATGCCGGACGTGGATGAGCCATGTGTGAACTCTCCATGTTTTTTTAACCAGGGGGAAGAATTTTTTACTAGGGTTGTTATGGTTAGAAAAATGTTCCACAGTGTGAGAAACGTGTCTACAGATACTTTATCATCATCATATTATGGTATTAGGCAGCCATTTAGAAACACACTGGTATAGTTCAACAGGATTGTGCAAAGTCTTAAGAAATGCTTCAAATCAAAGACGACTTAAGCATTTCTACGATAAAGTGCTATTAACTACGAACCTGAAATGAAAATCTAGTGTCTCAACCTTTTGTTAAAAAAAAAAAAAAGATCAGTTGTCTCAGGTACTGTTTTTCTGTACAGTTTTATACGATCGTTACGTAATAAGCAATTCTTAAGTAACATGAAATTTTATTTTTTTTTTTTGCTTGGAAAATTTTAAATACGATCAAGCCACAACATCCGATACGTTAACATTAAAACCACCAAGGTTTTGGGTTCCCCTTGTGCCACCGGGGCAGCCCTGGGGTTCTTCTATGGTGTCTGGCACCAGGATCGGTGCTGTGGGTTGAGGGGTGGGGCATCCACTGGGATCTGGGTAGACTGGAAGTCGGGTCTCCGCATTGGGTTCTTTGCCTGCTGGATCCTGTACACCGCACGTCATGGTGCACTGGGTGTTCTGGTGCCTTTCTATTATGGCTGGCATTGACTATTTTTCGACGATTTGTGCTGCATTGTCTTTTTTGAGGAATCAGAATGGACAGGCTGGTCTTTAGAGCCTGTGGGCATGAGTGAGCCCTGGGTGCCTTATTCTGACACCAGTTTGGTGAACAATATTGAGGCATTAATGTATACAATCTTTACTTTTACAGCACTCCGTACTGTATAACAACGGTATCCAAACGGTTGAGATGTCACTTTATGGTAAAAGTACCAATATATTTAAAAATCCAAAACAGTTATGCAACATGCCAATTTTTTTTGAGGTAGTGTGACAGCACAAATGTTTACAGTCAATAAATCCACTTTTAAGTGTGTGTGTCCTAGACAAGGCCAATCCATCGTCTTGAAGTGAGATGAAAGAAAGAAAGACAAATCATACTCCTTGGATGGATTGTGTGTTACGGATCAGTCAGAGACAGAACTTTTGCACACAGTTAAAGGAGAAATAAAATATACACTGACAAAATGTTTATATGTATGTGCTTATATGAGCATAACGTCACTTGTACTGTAAAACCCATTTCCTTTTTCTCTCCTTCCTTTATAGTTGCATAACTGCCAGAAATGATGGATACCCATTGTGTATAAAGGGTGAATCTCTGGTCTATTCATTCCTCCGTTGTATTTTTTCAACAAATGGAGCCATAAACATTATCATCCCTGTGGTTGTCCAACTGCTCTGCGTGAGCATAAACAAAAAATTAAAAAGCGCTTTTAGCCCAATTAGCTCTGGTACACTGTGGAGCAGCGGGATGAGTGCAATCATTTTGCATGGCTGGCTCCGGTGCTGTCTGTTATCTTCCAAATGAGTTCTTTCTCTCTCTCCCTCTCTCTCTCGCTCTCTCGCTATCACACTCGTGCTTTCATTTTCTCATATATTTTAACCTTTCATGCTGCTCGACTTCAGACGATGTCCAAATCCTACTTGATGCTCTTCAATTAAACACCTCCCTGCCTTCTGCTGTCAAAATTCGAATCATGTTGCGTCAACATGAAAGCAAAGGCACACTACATGCGTGTGTGTGTATACAGTATGTACACACACACATAGAAAGTCACACAATGGAGTACGGACGCTCTATGATTTACTCTTTACTGATTCTTGGTGATTAATCCACTCACAGGCCGAGGTTTGTCAGAATAATTCATGCCCATGCGTTTCTGATAAAATGTCACGTTCGAGGCTAAGCGCTTCCGTGCGTCCTCATTAAGCCTAAACTCTGCAATTGCTGCCCTCGCTTTCATAATATGGCCTAACTGCTGGTTTCATCCATCTGCTATTAAGGAGAACCAATCAGAGGCGGGCGTATTGACCTTCAATACTGTGAAAATGCCATCCAATTTCATATTCCACTCTAATTGTCTGTGAGAAATGGCAGAGAGGGTATGCATTAGCACACACCTACATCATTCTGTTATATTCCCTGCACAAGATACATTGTTAACCTTAACATTCCTGTACACCTCTACTTATAATTATACTCTTCTCCTCTTATAATAATATGAAGAATGACCGGTCCTGCTGTCAGCTTTCATTAATGTGGTCTTGCGCTTATTCCAAGGTGCTGATAAACGTGGTATATAAGTTTACCTAGACTAAGAGTTTCAAGGCTTCCACAATGTAAAAATGTAAGAATCTGTACGTCTTTATAACATTTATGTTTACAGACTAACACAGGTTTCTTGTTAATTATAACAACTGTTTTTTTTTTTATTCAAACATAAACAGGGAGCAAAATGTGTGTGCGAGCAATCGATGAGATAGTTTTGGATTTTTAGGTGTTTCTTTGGGGCAGTAATAACAGCACTCCGTACTGTATAACAACGGTATCCAAACGGTTGAGATGTCACTTTATGGTAAAAGTACCGATATATTTAAAAAAATCCAAAACAGTTACACAACCTGCAAATATTTTTTTTTGAGGTAGTGTGACAGCACAAATGTTTACGGTCATTAAATCCACTTTATTTTTTCATGGTTTTTTCATGAAATAAAAAAAAGATGCTTTTCTAAAACAGCCACAATCATGACATTGGCTCTCGCACTCATCCTGGACATTCAAGGACACTATTGGACACTTTCATGCACACTTCATATTTATGTTTCATTCTTGGATCATGCACACAAGTCACTTTAAAAATAAGTCACTTTGATGCATATTTGCACGCCCCCAGTCAATTTTCTTTATTTACACAAAAATGTTCATATTTTCTATATTTTTCTATTGCACAGAATATTTATTATTTGTACAGAAATATTTTCAGGAAAAATCTTATTTTCTATTGTATTTTTTTTTATTCATATTCATTTCTTATAAATAAGCTTTTACTTCTAGGGTCACTGGCGGTCATGTAAGTATTTCACTGCATATCGTACTGTGTACTGTATGTGACAAATAAAATTAGAATTAGAATTTAAAGACACAGCATTATCAAGTTGATTTGGGTCAGTGTACCATACCTTGACCTGGCTCAAAATTTTTTTCAATATAACACAGTGACTTAAAATGTGCTCGACCAACTAGTTGAGCAGATCATTTAAGGGTTACTACAAATATATATATATATATATATATATATATATATATATATATATATATATATATATATACAAAGAAAAATAACGAGAACTGCAAACAACAATTATTTTAATAGTCAAATATGAATTAAATGACCAAAAACAGATTAACCAGCTTGAACTTAGGTACAAATAAGATACGATGTGTATATGAATCGAATTTAAAGAAACTCGGAAGGATTTAAATATTTTGTTGCAGCAGTCAAGTTTAAAAATGACTACATGTAAAAAATAAAGTGTTCTTCCATGTTTATCAATACTTAATTGTTCTATAAGAAACTTCCTTAAAGTAAAATCCTCTGTTTTGGGATTCAAGATTGAAGCCTTAAGGACTCTACCAGATGAACTGAAGAACCCGTAATTGTCCTAAGTGGAACTTAAGTTTTTCAGCTGTGTCCCAGATGGACATGGAGACAGTAATGATTGGAAGGTCCATACTAGGGCAAGTTTAAAAGCTCAGGGCATCATGATGTTTTAACATTGTTTAAAAAATTTCCATGTGCAAAAAAAACAAACCTAGCACTCGTGACGGGCTAAGAGCTCGTATTATGGAAAATGCAGAATTTTATGGGCATGACCGCTATCATTGTTCCTGACTCTGTAGTTTACAGAAAAGTCTGAACAAAGCTAAACAGAAACGACATTAACTAAGATCTTAAACCTTACTTTGACTATTAAACAAGGTTACTTTGTTGATGCGGACGCTGTGAGTCGTTCAGGAAATGGATCAGGCAGGAAATCTATAGACCGACCTGCTAATATGGCAGTTACAGCATCTCAGCAAAAAAAAAAAAAGAAGAAAAAAAAAAGGCAGTCAAGGGAACCACCATAGTACTGCATAACTGCCATGGATTTATCCTGCCGACACCGATATTTCCTCCTGCTGCCCATATACTGTATGAAACCTGTGCGCTAGACTAACCCAGTTTAAAAAGTTGGAGCAGGAGCAATAGAAGCACTTGCTAGGGAAAGGTTTCAATTAACATTAACTGCTTTAAGAAAAAGCATTTAGTCTGTGACTTGCAGTGTGACTCAACCCTCCAAAGCTCTTAGCCTTTATGGCTCTGGTTTGTCCTGAATAAATAATCGCATTACTTAGTCTTGAGTTGGCATGTTCCCGGAGCTCATAAATCGCTCTGCTAAGGCTTTACTGATTATGATCAGGGAACGTGTTGTTGTTTGCAGACTGAGAGCTCAATCAGAATAAAAACAAGTAAAACAAAAACTTAATCCATATATACATACATATATATACATACATATATTTTTTTTCAAGTCAAACATGAATTAAATGCCCATGAACAGAATAACCAGCTTAAACTCGGGTATAAAGGAGATATGATTTTTATACAAATCAAATTTAGAGGAGCTTTTAAAGAATTTGAAGATTATGTTGAAATGACAAGAAATTGTCAAGCCATTACAAGGGGCGTTCGAATCAAACCGGGACTTTTGATCATGCAGAATGAAAGAACGCAGTTAAGAGAGTAAAAAAAAAATACCTTTATTTCTCTCCCAGCCGAATTCCTGTAACACGGAAGATTTTGTGTTCAGTTCACACAGACAGATGCGTCACTTCTCTATATAATCCCCTGCTACACTAATGCACTTATCACAGTGTTTCACTAGTGCTTGGAAACTATCAATGTAAAAAATTTTCTCAGTACACCAGAGGCATTATCGACTGCTAGCTTCACGTCTGAAACGCTGACCTCCCAGGAACTCCTTTAATGGCCCAATGGCTTGGAACGAGGTCAGGACTGCACAGCCGAGTTCCTGTAACGTGGAAAATTATGTGTAGAGTTCCCACCCTGCCTGGGATCATCTTTCATCAACATACACGCTGAGAGTCTCATCACACTGAGCTTGAAGTGTTCCGTAAATGTCACTCGAGGACCGACATCACAAGTCCCAGTTTGATTTGAACGCCCCTTGTACAGTATGTTATACAACGGATGCCTTTTATGTTCTATTCAATATCCTTGTTCTTGAAAATGAGATAAAGTTGTAACACTAAGCCAAACGATTCTTCTCTTCTTTTAATAATCACACTTGAATTACGTTTTGCTGATACGTAATGAATTTAAATCCCTTCCCACATCTCGACTAGTATGATTAAACAGCTGAATCATGCACTTCTTGTTGTTATGGTAATGTTCGTAATAAACCTCCCTCCACACACACACACATGAATCAAACTACACATAACATGCATATAAATAAAGGATCTTAGAACATGCTGCATGCCTTGATTTATTAGAAAGCCGTAATCATAATAAAAATCAGACAGACATCATCCGATCCATCAGACAGCATCGCTCGGGTTCCTATCAGCGTCCTTGTGACTCTATTAGCCCGCCTCGGCATTCAGATGCTTTGAAGTGACGGCTGAAAAAAGTGAAAAAGGGGAAATATAATGGATTTTGTAACGGATTTGCCTTCACAAAGACACGGCAAAGAGAAACATTAAGTGTTCCGCCCGCTGTCCAGGCGCGCGCTTGCCTTATCGCTCCTGCATGCTCCTGTTTTCCATTGTTATCGGGAAAAAGAGACAGTCTACAAAGCAGCATGTGTTTTTCGCCTGACCTTAATCTCAGAGCCAGACTGTGGAGCTGACGCTCATGTGCAGATACGTCTAATGTTTTATGGAAGTGCCACAGACTGAGAGGAAAAAATGCTTATATACAAATCACACGCATGCATGAGCTCCACGGGGTGCAGTCGTAAATACTGTTGCTAGTGAAGCTTGAGCGAGCACACTGCTTAGTCTCAGAAAGGCATTGAATCTCGCTGTATTTCGGCGGCAGCACTTCGACTACAGCACAGCAGGAAAGCGAAGTCGGCTATACTTTTCATGCACCCGAGCGGCACAACATTGTACACTGCGACAAATATTACACTATAAATAATTAGCACAGCCTTAAAGGTCGGATATAATACTCCGACTGAAATACAACTCCGATCATGCGTTCTCGCATGCTTGACCTTCTGTTTCGCTCTTGTTCCAAACATCGTCATTCGCTTTCCTGTAGAGTTAATTGCACTGCTCTCGAACGACACTTTGAGAAAGTGCATTTTTTCGAGCCAATCAGAATGCAGGAACCATCTTATCAACAGCTTCCCTCTTCCTAGTCATTGCTGTGCAGGTGTGAATGTGTTACATCAGTTCATTTGTAACTGCGGTACGAGCGGAAAAATTCACTCGTGATTTGGCGAAAGAAGAGCTGTGTGCAGTGATTCTCTTTTCTGTGGTCTGGAGGTGAAAGCTAAATTTGAGCCGATACTATAAGGAAGGTAAAAGTGTCTTAAAAAAAATCATTTCCGGTAACGAGACACGGATTCATCACTACGAACTTTAGTGTAAACAACAGCGTATGGAATGGAAACATCCTTAATCGCTGGCCGAGAAAAAGTTAAAAAGTCGACCATCAGCTGGAAAATTCATCAATGCTCGCGGTTTTCTGGGATTCTCAAGGGCTGGCATTGGAACATCATCAGGAAAAAGGTTTAACAATCAACAATCTTGCTTCATTAGTCTTTCACCCGTTAGGTCCCCTGAAAGCAGCGCGGTGAGGACGCAGATTCACTTCTGATGAAGAAGTGAAGAAAGCAGTGCATGCGTGGCTCGCAGCTCAGACCAAAATATCTCTTTAACGAGGCAAACACGAACACTTGCTGACAGATGGGACAAAGTGTATTTAAAAGCAAGGAGAATAGTACAGTGAGATTATGTACAGTGGAACCTTGGATTACGAGCATAATTTATTCCGGAAGCAGGCTCGTATTCCAAAACGAATAAAATTTTTCCCATAAGAAATGATGGAAACTCAAATTATTTGTTCCACAGCCCAAAAAAATAAATACACAAAAATAGTTAATACAAAATATAAAGTAAAAATAAAACAAATTAACCTGCATTTTAGCTATAAAAAAACAGTACAAATATTGCGTTACTCGCAATCCGAGGTTTCACTGTATTTGTCTTTTCTAAAAGTTCGTTAAAAGGAATTCTACAGCCAGAGTGCGGATAGTTTTAGACTCATCCTTGTATTTCCTTATGATTTATTTGGGAAGCTGCTGCCTATGTAGAAAACATCTTTGAACCAGATTTCCTCCAATAATTAAAAGACTATCCTGTTTAAAAGGCAGCTTAAGATCCGTTTTCATGGAAACACCAGATTGAAGCCCATCTAAAGCAAGTGTAAGTTCTGATTGCCAGCGATGCTGCCTGCCAAGGTTCATTTCATCATACAGCGATAAGTGCTTGGGTGCTTATTGTGATTATGTGAGCATTTAATAGCGGCACATACCTACTTTCCCCCACCACCCTGGACCATTTCATCGTCTTCCAACCTACTCACTGTGGCTCATTTCCCTTTTCTCTTCCTCTGCTATCACACTGAACTGGGAGAGCTAAAGAAGAAAAAAAAAGTCGCTTTCATCCTGACTCTCCTTTTCAATTATCCACCCACTAGCCAGGAGAAAGAGCTCCAGCACTTATGTAATCACCAGACTGAAGAGGGTAAGTGGGCAAATGAAGAAAAAGAAATGTGGAGAGTGTGGAGAGCTGAGTGGAGGTTGGCTCCCAAAATGCGTATACGCCATGAGTGCCATGGGCTATGTGCCTCCTTCAGGATTACACACTAGCACGCACACTAGGACACACACACACACACACACATAATGCTCTTTGGGGAATTTGGCAGCGCAGCAATTGGGGTGGTAAGGGGAAAAGTCTGGTGCGCTGAAGTCAAAACCCTCCAGCAGCTGCGGAAATTGATTCTTCACGGGTTTCTCAGGTGAAAGGGGAAAAAAAAAAGTAGATTCCTGAATTTAACACTGAAGTATGGAGAAATGTGCAGCCAAGGATCGATGACATTGAGACTAACGCCACCAGACAGACAAGACGATAAGAGCAGGGACTTTACCCAGCAGGATGTCTCTCCTTATTTTTTTTTTTCTTGGGATGCTTTTTGTGGTTAAAGATGGAGAACCAAATATAGGACTCCCTCTAGAAGCTCTTGTCCTGACAGCAAATCTACTCCAAATGATCATCGGAGCGCATTCAAATAGCGCGTTAACGACGTGAAAGAGGACTTATTTCCCTACAGACAAAGTGGAACAGCCACATGTGTCTGTGTCTTCCGGAAAATGACTTCAGGACTCGTGGCATCCCGAGAGCATCCATTTATAACACTTGCTGAGATAATATCGCATAGAGATACTAGATGTGCCTGACTGAGATGAAAAAATACTTCAGCGCCATACTGTAGATATACTGTACCTTAGAACACGTACTACTACAGTACGACACGATGTTTTAGTTCTATCTGTGGAATTCCAAATTTTCAGAAGTGATTCATTTCCAATAACAGCTGCTCTGACAGTTCGTTCGTTCTCATAGGTTATTGTTTCTATGGTAACTAATCATTATCAGGGACATGTAGGTTGTATGCTTTACATTATAACACTAATAACGTGTTATTAAAAAAATTATTTATTAATTAACATTGACAGTTGATATGATAAAAAGCCATTCTGAAGGAGTTTCCGTTTCCAATGCTTTTTTCAATTCATTCCCAGAATTCTTGATATCATTACTATTATTTTTATTATCATTAATAAACTTTTATTAGAGAAAAAAATTTGTATTTATAGATAGTGTAATTAAAGTGATGAAATTTATAGATGATTGTTTTATAAATAATTATTAAAAAATTATTCATTATTTAAAAAACTGTCATCATTAAACTAAAATTAAATTTGGATAAACAAATAAAACAAAAATGTTCTTTTTGGGGCCCTGAAGATATCCGTGTCTTTATCTGTACTGTACATCAGCAGAGACGAGAAAAGATAAGACACGCCAGGGTAGTATGTTTTGTTGCTCCGAAGTTGGAGAGCAGGTTATTAAGATTCGTTCAGGACCACAAACTAGGTGAAAAGAACAAACGCAATTTATTTTCATCCATCTCAAAACCTGCAGACGTGCCGTTTTCCACCAGACGTTTAAATCGTCCGGCTTGATAGCCATCGCCATAGTTCTACAGATCAATCGGCGATTCCCCGCGCTGTCATCAATCGTCCCGGGCCTGATGCATATTTAATTAGACGTCCGCGAGGCGCTGGTGCAAAAGTTTCCTTCCAGCTCCTGGTGGCGTTATGGTTGAAGCATCAAGTTAAAGTGGGGCCACAGAGATGAAAGATGAAAAGCCTTCACTCTGTATGCAGCGCACCGAGGCCTGATGCAAACCGATCCCATTCTGCCTCGCTCTGATAAATGAAATATTCGCTCCGCGGCATTGCAGTCGTTTTTATAGCCCTTGTGGGATTAGCTGGATCTCCTAAATATTCAAAGCAGGTTAGAGAGGCTGGTTCTAACACAACGTCCATTTGCCTCCGAGCTTTGCTGAGCTGCAGTTTTTGTCAATTGGTGTTTTTTTTTCTTTTTTTTAAATAAAAACATGCATTCTAAAAATCTAATAAAAAAAATCTTATAAAGGGTACTGGGTTCAGTTACCCATTCAAAGGGCTATGTTTATCTGGTTATAACCAACATTTTATTTTAACCAAGGATGAATTATTTCAAGCGGCATGGTCGTGTAGTGGTTAGCGCTGTCGCCGTGCACCACCAGGGTGTGGTTTCGATTCCCAGCCAGGTTCGATTCCCGTCTCTGAGTTTGCATGTTCTCCCCGTGTTTTTGGTTTTCTCCAACAGTCCAAAGACACAGATTAGGCTGATTGGTGTTCCCAAATCACCCGTAGTGTGTGAGTGAGTGTATGTGCGTGTGTGCCCTCAATGGACTGGCACACTATCCAGGGTGTACCCCAATTCGTGTCCTAAGCCTCCTGGGATAGGCTCCAGGCTCCTTACGACCCTTAATACAGGATAAAGTGGTATAGACGATGAGTGAGTGACAATTATTCTATTTTTTGGGGATTTGATATCCACCTAACCACCCATCCATCCATCCATCCATCCATCCATCCATCCATCGCCTACACTATTTATCTTGTGATTAGGGTCACGGGAACCCAGTGTAAGGAATCAGGGTATTTGGAATCGCTGATACCGACATATCTTTGGCTTGTATGAGTAAACCAGAGGACCTGAAGGAAACCCACCAAGCACAGAGGACTTAAGGGGAGATTCAAACCCCTGACCCGGGATGTACGGTACTGTACAAGGCAACAATGCTAACATGACTCCACCTAAATAGTACCTAGGCCATATAAGGCATATTCCAAAGACAGAATGATGCATGCTTTTTATCTTTCGCAGACTCTCGTCCCTGCATCTTACCTCTAACTAAATAAAGAAAACACAACAACATAAACCACACAACCTCGCTCCGAGTGCTCCCTCACCTAATTGAATCATACTGTTTACGTTCCGTCTTTAAAATTGATGATGCGGTTTTTAATTATTTATGAAGTCTCTCGGGAGGAGCGCCGTCTCTAGCTGAGGGCTTGGCTTCCCACGAAACAAAAGGACAGAGTCGAGCTTTTAGCCAAAGCAGATTAAAATGTAGGCCAGTTGTTCACAGAGAGATGCGTGTAAAGCATACAGTACACATGTACGTTCTTCCTTTGTTAAATAGAACTTTCATTCCTGTAATAAGTTACTCCAACACTTTATGTCTTGATGGTTTTGATGGTATAATTAAATAATTTATCTGAACCTCAATAATTCAAAAACGTGTGTGTGTGCGTGTGTGTGTTACTATGGTGTTCAACCATACTACTGTAGGTTAACTTTATTCTTCTATACATTTACCAGTTAAAACACGGTATTGTCTCTAAAAGATGTCTTACCTAGGTAAAAAAAAAAAAAAAATGAATTTTCAGATACGATCAGATAACACCATTTTTTTATAATACTGAATGCTTCTTATCTCCTAATCCATGCTTTGTTTTTATTTTTATTTTGCATTCACATTTTTATTTTTATCAGATAAAAAGAAACACATTTGCTAAACTCGATCTCATGCCCTTTCATGTAGTGTCTGTAACTTTTTTCAATATAAATCTTTCAATGATCTCAATTGTCATTTAAATGAACCTTGGCCAATTTAAATTTTATATGAAAAGACGTAAATCTGAAAAATGTTTTAATTCTAAAATGCTTAATTGTTGCAATATGCATCTGACATGGTTACGGACACTACAGGTCATATGCTTCTAGAAGAGTACACAAATTTTGCCATCAACACTCATTTACCTTTTTTGCATTTAAAATTATTATTGGTTGAAGCGAAACAGTATAACGTTAAAAATAAAATGCCCCCATATAGAATCATCTCTAATCGGCTGAAGTTAGCAACTTGTTGTTACTTCCATGTTGCATAAACTTCAGAAGCAGCTTTTTTGGCTTGCACGTTTTCTGTATTATATGTATCACTTAAAAAAAGGAAATTAGAACCAATGCTGTGTTTTGGCCACAATAAGTCTCGCATTCATAAACCTGTGCCGAAAGAAAATGTATCTAGTAAACTCCAACAATTTGGTAGCACATTGAAACGTGTGTTAGTTTTATAGAAGAAGTCATTAATTAACTACAGTAAGTCAGGTCACGGCTCGTTTTTTTTTTTTGTTTTTTTTTTTCGATAACAGGATTTACATGGTAAAATGGGAAAAGAAAAAAAACAGCAACTAATTAAGCTACAAAATATTTGCTGCCCGGACCCCTTCACGTATAAAAGCCTTTTGCAGAAAAACAGGTTTTGGCTGTGCTTCAACGTGGCGCTGCTGCGAGCCTTTGAGTGTGTACAGATTCATTTGAAAGGCACTCAAAGGCAAATGAGGGCTGAAGCAAGGAGAGGCCATCAGTTCATGCTGTCTGTTCCCGGGCTTTATTGAGGCAAACTTGGCCCCGAGTCAAAGCCTGCCAGGACGGAAGAGGTAATTGAATTTCCAAAAGCGAATACAAAAAAAGAGGGCGGATCCTCATCCATCCATATTCTCTCTCTCTCTCTAATCACATTAGAGCTCTACACCCTCGTTCCTTTAGCAGAAGTGCTTTAACCACCACCTGCTCGATGCAATAAACCAGACATCAGTTTGTCCCTTTGTCTCTTTTTTCACCACTTTGTCCACGTTTACATCACACAGACAGCACCAAAGGGTCTTTTCCCTTTTTTTTTTTTTTTTACTCTTTCATCTCTTTAAACGTTCGGCAATTGTCTTGCTTCAGCACTTTGAATGCGGTCCGTGTCGAGCTTGATAATTAGCTGATGAGTTGAATCAGGTGTATTAGAGCACTAAATTTGTACTCCAGTAGTCCACAGGGACTGGAAATGCAAAACGGCGTCACACGGAGGCGGAGGCATTTAGATACGGATCATTTACGCTACCTCATTTACAAGCTCACTATTTCTTTCTTTAATTTTGTTCAAACAACAATCCGCATTAAACTTTCTCGGGCTGGGGTACTCAAGTAAAATTTGTGACCATCCAGTGACAGAAAACCCTTTTGCCTAGAAACGTACAGATGAGCTCACAACATTAGAACGGCGGTTTTCAGTTGAAATGTTTTTGCTCGCATCCAGAAACAACAATACGAGAAAAAAAGTCGAGAATTTGTGTCTATTCCGACATATCTCCCTAAATCTTCAATATGGTCCACATACGGTACGTAGCTGTTCATCATCCACCCGATATCTGGAGCACCGGCCAAGGAGGTCGACCACTGAAGGGTCCCTCACACGGGGCACCAATCTGTTCACAGTGGACCACCTTTCCCACAACAGACCGCAACCCAGTTCCATGCTCCCTCGCCCGCAGAGACGGACAATCTGGCAGAAAGGGCTTGATTGTCGCCTACGCCGTACGGTTTCACCAACCTCTTTGTTTGCTAAAGAGCAACCGCTGAGAGGTGCTGCAAAAAGTTATATTTTAGCCAACAACCACTCACGTCCCAAACATCAAAAGTCCAGTGCTGGAAAATATCTTTTACACTTTAGTAACTATACAGTCAAGGACTGTAATCAGTGTGAATAAGCAAACTGTAACTACAGCTATCATGATGCAAATCAGCAGGGAATTGCTCAGGCCGAGTGGCAACCCATTATTACGGTTGGCGAGAGCGAGTGCTTCCTGGGAAGGTGTTGATGAAGTTTCATCTCCAAGCTGCAGGTGTGTTTGGTTGCGCTGTAGTAGTAGGCATCGGATACTAAAAAGAGAGGAGTGGGAGGGGGAAAAAAACATTTTCACAACCGTTTGGATTACTGGTAATAATCGAGTCACGTGACTTACCAGTACCGTCGCGGGTCACTCTGGTACGATTCTAAACTAGCGACTGGAAAATTGAAAGTTCTTTACCCCACAATTATCCTGCTACTTGCTTGGATTATATCTAAAAAGAATTTTCCAAATGAATAATCTCAAATATCAGTAAACACAAAGACGAATAATAACAACCGTCAAAACAGATTATTCCGGGCGAAAGCTAATCGAGCAAGATAGCGAGCAAAGTTATTGCTTTTTTAATACCAATACGGTTTGATGCGCATCTTGCACTGTAATTACTTGTACTTGGTATCTGCATTAAATGTTAACTGCATCATAATTAAATGCCAAGTACGAGTATGATCATGTACTGTATCACGAGTCCTCCAAGCTCTTTTCTGCAAAAATAAAGGGAAATTCCAGTATCCATCCACTGTCTGCACTACTTATCCTCAAGCCTATACCAGTGAACTTATAGCACACACACACACACACACTATGGGTAATAACAAAATGCCAATACTCAGTCCTCAGCGCATGTCTTTGGCCATTGTAGGAAACCAGAAGATGCCGAGGAAACCCACCACACACACACTAGGTTATGCATGAGTATATAAAACATTTTATGAGATTCACCTTATATACAGTACTTATTAAATCTCGGTTATTTGATCTAACCAAATGCAAAAAAATAAAAATAATAAAAATCATTTCTTCATGTCCCAAGGACATGACCTTGGGACGCTTTTCGATAAATGAATCATCAAACAGATGCAGGAAATAACCTGAAAGTCTCACAGGTCTGATGAAAACACTGAGCACTCCTTTTTTTTTTTTTTAAGTACCGTGTATACCGCAATCTACATAAATGTGACATCTTTAAAAAAATTTTTTTTTTTTTTTTATCTGTGTTAGATTCGACTGAAGATTTGTAGTTTCTGTTAAATTAACAGACTTTGCCCTTAATCCCTTTTTCTACCTTTGGTTTTAACAACCATCTGTCTCACCTCGATCTGTAAAGCACTTCTGTAATTGCTCTGTCACGGTATGCAAGACTGACTTTGGAAAAGGATCATGTTTAATTAAGGGAGAAAGAAGAGGGGAAAAAAGTATTTCTTTTACCAGCTGTGCTACAGGGGAGTAAGACGTTGCTGTAGACCCGACACAATCAGACAGAAATAAATTTGCTTAATAAAAAATAAAAAAAATTGATTTTGTGCTCACTTCACTTTGTGCATAGCAGGGTGAGTCAAAGCTGATTGATCATGGTGCTATTAGTACTCCCGGTGATAAATGAAACTCTAAGGTAAGCTAAACCAATACATCAGTGTGGACTTTTTAGTAATTAAACATAATGTGCATGAGGTAAGATCTCTCTGGTTTAAACCAAACAAGGATGTGAGACATTAGGACAACAGAGGTGGACAAATCCGTTAAAGTTTTATTCATCAAAGTTTAATTAGCTATCCAAACCGGACGAGTAAGCATGCCGTTGTGCTGCCCGGTCCCTTAAACCGATAAGGCGGAAAAAGTAATAGATGACGTAAGATAATAACATGTGGCAAGCTAGCATTAATACAGACTAATGGAAACTATCAGGATATGTTCATTGTCCTGGTTGATTGTCTATCTGGCTTGCATCTTTCTCACAGGCCAACCATTTCCCCTCCTTCCTTCCCTCACCATCATCCCTTAAACACGCTCCAAATGCCGATGCCGTGATTGGATCCAACACTTCTTCACGAATTTGGCCTTCGGCAAACTGCCCACCGTCTCCACCGCTCTAACGACACTCAGGTTTAATCTGCTTTGGCAACAGTCGACCCAAACGCAGACTGACACGCTCTGAACGTGACGAGTTAGTGTGAGTGACAAAGTCAGAACTCGGACGCCTTATAAACGGGAGGCGGTCGGACGTGAAGCGCCGGGAGCTACCTGTGTAACGCTGCTGATTAACTTCCGCAGTCATCTAATTGTTTTTAGCGGGTCAGGCAATTATTCATTTAAACAGGAGGTTTTTTCAGGATGATGTGATCTTAATTGAATGAAGGGAATAAATAGATACTACAAAAGCTTAGGAAAATTGGGAAGTAAAATAGATTTGGGTGTTATTTTCCGTTGGGGAAATGAACTGGTGAAATGAGGCATGACAAAGATTCCAAACAATTTGTTCCTGTTTTGAGGAGGACTTAGAGTACTGACAAGGCATGAAAAACAGCTTGGAGAGAGAAAGAAAGGAAGGGAGAGAGGAGAAATTATTGCTTTTGTATGGATCAACCATGTACCCTAGTATGGTATAATGGAACATGTACCAGGATACTGTCAAAAATATGTTATATATCTTACTGTACTGCATGAAACACATCTACATTCATGACATTTGGCAGAAACCCTTATACAGAGCAACTTTTATCTTACTAAACATCTGAGTCGTTAAGGGGGAAAAGGGCCTTGCTCAAGGGCCCTACGGTGGCAACCTTGGTAGATATTGGATTTGAACCCGATCCAAGACCTTAATCACGGAGCTACCTGATGCCATACATCATAGGAGTAGTATGTAAAGTACAAACATACCTAATACGGTACAGTAGGTACACATATACCATGTTAGATATGTTAGTACATACTACTGGTATGATGTATCTAATATGGTACAGTAGGTGCACATATACTGTATCAGATACCTTTGATAGCCACTGTGTTACCCAGTATGGAATATGGTACAATATGTACAAATATTACTTACTAGATACTCTGATATGATGTTTTGCAGGCAGTACTATTATCATGTACACCAGTTTTGACAATATTCTGGTAAATGTTCCATCGTATTATAATATGGTACATGGTACCGTAGTAAACTATAGTATATACCTTAAAAGCAATAGTAAACCTTCTTATGGAAATCCTATGATTTTTATTATTTATTACATCAATTATAGCCCTTTGAAAGGGAGCAGGTTCTTGTTAGTCTCTCCATGGCAAAGAAACATACGGCACAAACCAACGTACACATACACAACATACAAACAGCAAAGGGCAGCTGATTCCTTCCTGCTCACAATCCAATTTCAGTTCATATATCCAGTGACATTTCTCAGCTTGATGGCCATCCGCAAAAGGCCGATGGAGACATTTTCACTCTGATGCAGGTGCTCTGCCCGTCCCACACGCGCCGTCTCGCGTCCCACCCACACGTCCCCCTCAATCGCGGAGTGCACCAGAAAATCGATACACGCAGTCAATTACGCAGGGAGAGCCGGGCACGTGGCGACTATGTGCGAGAGAAACGATCACTCTGATGGTCAAATCATGCAGCAGTTATTGGATTAGTGCTACAGGGCGCAGCTGTACATTAATAGCGCCATGAATACTTAATCAAGACTGTCTCCGGACTCCTCTTGTCCTTTATTCTGATCGTAAGGAAAGGGGAAAAAAAAGTAGATGAAAGTTCTCTTGCTTCTCATCAATATACGATATGAATACTCCACACGTAAGGGGTTATGCATTTTTTATTATAATCACTTAAATAACCAAGGTTAACCATTTTGAATGCGTTTATACACTCTGTTATCACTTACAGTGGGGCAAAAAAGTATTTAGTCAGGCACCGATTGTGCAAGTTCTCCCACTTAAAAAGATGAGAGAGGCCTGTAATTTTCATCATAGGTACACCTCAACTATGAGAGACAAAATAAGAAAGCTCTTACAGACCTGTACAGTAACTTCTTCTTCAAGAGGCTCCTCTGTCCTCCACTTGTTACCTGTATTAATAGCATCTGTTTAAACTCGTCATCAGTATAAAAGACACCTGTCCACAACCTCAAGCAGTCACACTCCAAACTCCACTATGGCCAAGACCAAAGAGCTGTCAATGGACACCAGAAACAAGATTGTAGACCTGCACCAGGTGTGAAGACTGAATCTGCAATAGGTAAGCAGCTTGGTGTGAAGATATCAAGTGTGGGAGCAATTATTAGAAAATGGAAGACGTACAAGACCACTGATAATCTCCCTCGATCTAGAGCTCCACGCAAGATCTCACCTCGTGGGGTCAAAATGATCACAAGAACTGTAAGCAAAAATCCCAGAACCACACAGGGGGACCTAGTGAATGACCTGCTGAGAGCTGGGACCAAAATAACAAAGGCTACCATCAGTAACACACTGCGCTGCCAGGGATTCAGACGTGTCCCCCTGCTTAAGCCAGTACATGTCCAGGCCAATGCCCAAGTTTGCTAGACAGCATTTGGATGATCCAGAAGAGGATTGGGATAAGGTCATATAATCAGATGAAACAAACTCAACTTGTCGTGTTTGGAGGAGAAAGAATGCTGAGTTGAATCCAAAGAACACCATACCTACTGTGAAGCATGGGGGTGGACTCATACTTTGAGGCTGTTTTTCTGCAAAGGGACCAGGACGACTTATCCATGTAAAGGAAAGAATAAATGTGCCATGTATCGTGAGATTTTAAATGAAAACCTCATTCCAATAGCAAGGGCATCGAAGATGAAACGTGGCTGGAAACGTGGTTTGATTCCAAACACACCTTCCGGGCAACGAAGGAGTGGCTTCGTAAGAAGCATTTCAAGGTCCTGGAGTGGCCTAGCCAGTTTTCAGATCTCAACCCCATAGTAGACCTTTGGAGGGAGTTGAAAGTCTGTGTTGCCCACTTTTTGCTACACTGCATAGTACCCTCAGTATAACCCTAGAAATCATGGACGCGTGGAAAACACAGTAAACATCAGATACAGCTCGATCAACAGTTAAATGGCTTTCTGGGGCGGCAGGAAAAAAAATCCTGTTTGAACCGTTGCTGTGGTTCTGGACAGGTGTCTAACTCTCTAGAAACAGGTGGGGAGTCTAATTGCAGTGAATGTGATTAGTAGGCACGCAGGTGCAGGGAAAAAACACCATTAAGTCAGGTTAACCAGTGGTAACCATGGAAACCTAAAAGATCCTGTTTCCAGGGGTCATCGCGAGCCATTATGGATGCTGTTCCACTTTATGGAGCTCTAAATATAGAAGCAGGTCAATATATTAAATATTTACAGGCATAAGGGTTTTATATATATGGTTATAGATTCCCAGAACGTCTTGACGTAGCGTGTTTGGTTCCTAACCCTGAAAGCTTAGCGCCGCTGGATTTCATCAGCCAACCTTTTTATCCATCAGGCGCTAACATTCACTTGGCAGTTATTGACGGATAAAGTAGTGCAAAAACGCTGCAGGACGAGCACACAGCGTGTGCAATCTGGTGAACCAAAATTTACACCGAGCACCTTCACTTCGTAAACGCCGAAAATGCGCGTGACACACTCTGAGATGACACTTTCTCTTGCTGTCTTACTGAACTAGCCGCCATTCATCCAAAAAGACGTCTAATCATGTTATGACTGTGGCAGGACACCAGCATTATTGGCTGTGCGTGTGTGTGTGTGAGTGTGTGTGTGAGCACGCTTCTTTCCTTACACCCACAACAAAACGATTCATTTAGTAATCGATTAATCTGCTAATTACTTTTCTGATCGAACCAGCAGGAATGAAATGAATTGACTTTACGCTAACGAGTGCAAGTTTCATTAATCACTGCAGAGAAAGTCTCAGCATGGATCGTCTCTTTAAAATGACAGCGCTGGGAAAGGAAAAAATAAGTTTATACAACTTGGGCAAAATGTAGAAGACCAGTCATAACATGCTCGCCTTAGACATTTGATGACACAAATTTATCTTCAGTTGTTTTGGTCCAAACTTCCCAAAGTGCTAACAGTAACTTGAGGGAAAATCAGAGTCGCTGAAAAGCTTACATGAGGTTTTATTATTTCCTTCATCCACTTTGTGCTTAAACGCCAGTGCGCACTCGAGTTGGAACTGTCTGCAGTAGTTTGTGTAAAAGCTTTTGATGCGTTTCAGATCAAATGCATCAGAGTGAAGAAACGTTCGTCTGGGGCGGTGTTTCTCTCTTTTGCTTTGTTTTCTTGCTTTTTTGGTTTCACGGCCATCAAGGCTTTTTCTTTCTGACTTGCTTTTCTGTTTTGCGGCTTTGGTTGATGTCTTTCCATCTTTCTTTCTTGCTTGTTTTATTACTTCAATTCATTAATCTGTTTTTTTTTTCATTTTCTAGCCGTCTCTCATTCCTTTCTTGCTCACTTGTTTTATTACTTTAAATCAATGTTCTGCTTGTCTCTTCATTTTTTAGCTATCATTCTTTTTTATGCTTTTTTGTCTTTTTTTTTCTTTTTCTGCTTTTCTGTTCTTTCTTGCATCCTTCTTTTGTTTTATGCTGTTTCATTTTTTTTCTTTTTTCTTTTGTTTTATCTTTTATTCTTTTCTTAATTTCTATTAGCCTCATTCTTTAGTTTTTTTTATTACATTTTTTAGACATTCTTTATTTTTTTATTTTATTCGTTCTTTCATGCATTCTTGCTTCGTTTGTTGAGTTTGTTGTTTTCGTTCTTTTTGTTTTGAATTACTTTTTTCTGCTTCCTTTGTATTCTTTCTTACAAAAAATTTGAAAAAGTCTTTAGTTTTTTCTTTTTCTTTCTGCCTTTTTCAAATTTTTGTTGCTTTTTGAATCCTTGCTTTTTTCTTGTTTTTTCCTTTCTAGTTTTTTTGTTTGTTTTTGCTTTAATTCATCTTTTATTTTTTACAAATTTATTTTTAATAGTTTTTTCTTTTGTCCTTCTGTTTCTTGTATTGATGTTCTTGTTTGCATTAATGAATTTTCATGTATAAGACTTCTCCAATCTACTACATACACCTCTGTAGATCAACCATGAGGAACATCTGGTCTTTGGAATATAGCAGTTGACACAGGCAACAGTAATAATTTGCGTACATTTAAATCAGTTTTCAGTTTTCCTTGTTTCATTGTAGAAAAGTTTTTTGATTTTTTTTTTGAGAAATTCTAAAACTGCCAAAAAATAAATAAACAATCACATTTCCAATTTGGTCTTAGATGCTTGGCCTCCAAGTTTTGAAGGTAGAAGATATAAAGTCTCTAAAAAAAATGCTACTAATCACAAGCTTTCAAACCGACTCCAGAAAATGTCACACACACACACACACACACACACACACACACACACACACACACACACACACACACGCTCTCTAATGGCCTCCTAAGAGATTAGACGGGAGTACATTTTTAAAGCTTGTCGGAATAATAATTGTGTTTTTTCGCAGACAGGAAGCTCAAAGCGAGAGTCTTAAAGCCCAGCATGGCGAAGGTCACTGCTCAGCAAATGTCATGGAGAAATTGGATGTGGATGATGAGAACGGGCACAGACGCTATTCGCTGGACAACAAGGCTTAAAAGAAATAAGAAGTCTCATTTCTGGGACCTTCTTACTGGAACATGGACTGCTGGAGGAAGGAATGCAAATACCAAATAAAATACAATATGATGACATCACATATGATTTCTGCTCCGCTGCTCCTGCACAATTGACCTGTTTTTGCACAAACAGTTCAGAAGGATATGAAAGCGATGCCCTTCGGCGTGGTCTCAGGGCATCACCCCAGCAGGGACACTTGTACAGCAGAAGCTCTACATAAACAGATTAAACACGTCCAGATGTTGATGCAGTTCTGTTTTTTGGAAGGAGTCTCCAGTTTCAGTGCTTTGTAGTAAAACAGTAAAACCTACCTCCTTTCCTTCTCTTTTTTTATTTCCTCTTTCCTCCCTTCTTTCTCTTTTCCTCATATCTTTCTAATTCCTCCCGCAATTCCTCCTTTTTTTTTTTATCCTTTTTGTGTTTCTTTTTTTCTTCTTACCTTACTTGATTGTTCTTTTCTTCCTTCTATGTTTCTTATTCTTTCCTTCTTTCTTGCATTGTTTTATTTGTTCTTTCTTTTCCTAATTCGTGTCTTTCTTTTCTCATTCTCTTCACTTGATTCTCTTCCTTGATTTTTACCTTGCTTTCTTTGTTTCTCATCTTCCTATTTTGGTCTTTATTTCTTTTTCCCCTTTTCTTTTTATCTATCTTTCCTCCTCTCATTTCTTTCTTTTCTCCATACTTTCTTTTATAATTTATTTCTTTCCTCCAATCATCATTTTTAACAAGAGTAAGATGTTAACAGCACTAACTCAGCATTAACACAGTATTAACTAAGCATTAACTAACCATTAACTTAGCATTAATTCAGCATTAACGCAGTACTAACTCAGCATTAACTCAGCATTAACTCAGCATTAACACAGTACTAATTCAGCATTAACTCAGTACTAATTCAGCATTAACTCAGCATTAACTCAGCATTAACTCAGCATTAACTCAGCATTAACTCAGCATTAACACAGTACTAACTCAGCATTAACTCAGCATTAACTCAGCATAGTGGAGCGTGGAGCATTAACACAGTACTAACTCAGCATTAACTCAGCATTAACTCAGCATTAACACAGTACTAACTCAGCATTAACTCAGCATTAACTCAGCATAGTGGAGCGTGGAGCATTAACACAGTACTAACTCAGCATTAACACAGTACTAACTCAGCATTAACTCAGCATAGTGGAGCGTGGAGCATTAACACAGTACTAACTCAGCATTAACTCAGCATTAACTCAGCATTAACACAGTACTAACTCAGCATTAACTCAGCATTAACTCAGCATAGTGGAGCGTGGAGCATTAACACAGTACTAACTCGGCATTAACTCAGCATTAACTCAGCATAGTGGAGCGTGGAGCATTAACACAGTACTAACTCAGCATTAACTCAGCATTAACTCAGCATAGTGGAGCGTGGAGCATTAACACAGTACTAACTCAGCATTAACACAGTACTAACTCAGCATTAACTCAGCATAGTGGAGCGTGGAGCATTAACACAGTACTAACTCAGCATTAACTCAGCATTAACTCAGCATTAACACAGTACTAACTCAGCATTAACTCAGCATTAACTCAGCATAGTGGAGCGTGGAGCATTAACACAGTATTAACTCAGCATTAACTCAGCATTAACACAGTACTAACTCAGCATTAACTCAGCATTAACTCAGCATAGTGGAGCGTGGAGCATTAACACAGTACTAACTCAGCATTAACTCAGCATTAACTCAGCATAGTGGAGCGTGGAGCATTAACACAGTACTAACTCGGCATTAACTCAGCATTAACTCAGCATTAACACAGTACTAATTTAGCATTAACTCAGTACTAATTCAGCATTAACTCAGTACTAATTCAGCATTAACACAGTACTAACTAAGCATTAACTCAGCATTAACTCAGTACTAATTCAGCATTAACACAGTACTAACTAAGCATTAACTCAGCATTAACTCAGTACTAATTCAGCATTAACACAGTACTAACTAAGCATTAACTCAGCATTAACTCAGTACTAATTCAGCATTAACTAAGTACTACCTCAGCATTAACATACTACTAACTCAGCATTAACTCAGTACTAATTCAGAATTAAATCAGTACTAATTCAGAATTAAATCAAAACTAACTCAACATTAACAAAAGCATTGACTCAACATTAACTTAGTGTTAGCCGTTAGAGAGTCACATTTAAACACTACTGAATTGGAAGGATAAAGAAGCAAGTGTGTGTGTGTGTGTGTGTGTGTGTGTGTGTGTGTGCCCACGCTCCACTTTATGAATCCTAAATACCATAAAACTCAACTTTCTGTTGCATGAGCAGAAGCAGCAGAAAGCATTAGCATTTTATTCAGAGATTTAAACAGAGATGCAAACATTAAGAAGCTAAAATTAGGAAACTGCAGACACGACTGGGACTCGCTACACCATTTCATTCACACTGCACAAACCCGACACACCCTGGAAGCACAATCTCAGCCGTCTAATTAGCTAAATAGGTCAGTAGGCCAAGGGCAGACTGTCAGTGCTGTTAGCGTTGAGCCGTCACTCGAAGCGCAGGAAGGACTGGGAGGAAAAAAAGGAAGGAAAAGTGATTATCAGGAGGAGGATGAGTGTTTCAGAGTCGCAGCCTTCAGCAGGACGCGGATTCACACGGCCACTCAGCTTCAACCCAAACCACTGACTATCACTGCGCACGCACAAGCGCACACACACACACACACACACACACACACACACACACACACACAGAGCTACACACTGTGCTTCTGAACTCTGGGCATTCAGAACTCACACCATGCCAGGAAAGCATGAGTCTGTGCCAATCATACACACACACACACACACACACACCATGTTAACATCAACATGCTGGTAAAGTTATACTTATCCAAAAAAACTTTGTGATGGGTCGTCCATCTTTTCATTTCGTTCTTGTTTCTGTTTATTATTTCCTCCTTTCTAGTATTTTTGCTACATTTTATGCCACTTCATGTCTTTCTTGCCATCTTTCTTACTTTCCTGCTTTCTTTTACAATATCATTTCTTCTTTGTTTTCTTGCCTTTCTTTTCTTTCTTGTCATATTTCATGTCAATATCTTTGGTTCCTTCTTTCTTTCTTTCTTGCTTTAATTTGTTTTTGCTTTCTGGACTTTTCTCTCTTTTTTCCATCTTACATTCTTGCTTTGTTTAATTCTTTTTCATCTTTTTTGTTATTTATGTTTGGTTTCTTTAATTCATGTTTACTTTATTTTCCTTTTAATCTTGATCTGTATGTCGCTCTTGCTTTTTTATAAGCTTATTTTCTATTTCGTCTACTACGTTTCTTTCTTCCTTTATTTCAGGTTTTTGATTTTTTATACTTTCTTCCTTGCATTGTTTAATAGTTTCATTTCTATCCCATTATCCTATTTCCTTTTTTGATTACTTTCTTTTTACCTCATTTCTTTATCGTATTTTCCTTCTTTCTTTACATTCTTCCTTTCCTTCTTTGGCATTTATTTCCTTCTTTAATTCTTTTCTCCTTTCTTTTTTATTTCCATCTTTCTTCCTTTTTTTAATTATATTTTTCTTACCCTCTTTCCTACTTCCTTTGTTCCTTTCCTCATGTCCTTCTTTCTTTTCTGTCCTTGTTTCCACTTTTTTTTCATTCTTCCTTCTATAATTTTTTCCTTTTTTTCCTTTCCTTTATTCTTTGTCTTCGTTTGTCTTTAAATTTTTAATTTCTCCTTTTTCTTTCTTTCCTTCTTTCTTGTCTCATTTTTTTCCACCTTTTTATTTAACTTTTTTGTCCCTTACCTCATTCCCTCCCATCTTTCTTTCCTTCTTTCTTTTTCTTTCTTGTTTGATTTCTTGCTTTGTTGAGGTTAATGTGAGGGACAGTAGGAAGTATTATTATACCATGTTTTATTAATTGCACAGAGAACCTCACAAATAGTGTGTGTGTGTGTGTGTGTGTGTGTGTGTGTGTGTGTGTGTGTGTGTGTGTGTGTGTGTGTGTGTGTGTGTGTGTGTGCGAGCGTGTCCATGTGTATAAAACTTTTTACATGTGTGTCACACAGCACTGGGTGAGCCCCGCTGGTTGTGTGTCAGGTTCGAGACAGACGGGGGTGTGTGTGCAACCGTGCGTCTCGAAGTGTGTGGGATGGAGGAACATATTGGTGTTTGTGCGAGTGACAGACTGTACGCCTCATCAATAAGCGCTCACTTCCTCTTTCAGTACGCACAACTCTCTCCCTCACACACACACACACACACACACACACACAAAGAAGTGCTTTTATTTCATCATTTATCAAGCGCTAATAGAAACATTTACTCAGCTGGCACTTATTATTCCACAACACATCGCTGAAAACGCAGACACGTCCATTTTTCAGTCCTGTATGAAAATGAAATCCGTCTGAATCTCCTGCTCACACTCCATTCACAACTGAAACACATTGCTTTATTTCATTTTTTTACCTGTGTACCACACACACAGCGTGCTCACACACATTTCCGAACTCATTTGTAAGTCAGGATGCTGTCTGTTCGAGAATCACAATTATTACTACAATCCCTTAGTTGAAACTAAACACCCTAAAACTCTTTGGAACATTTTGTCTCTACAGGGTGACGAATCGAACCACAGCACTGCGGAATCCTCAAAGCCCATCGCTCAGGAGCTGTTGATGTATTTCCTACGTCTAATGGCGGCTCTGTTCGGTGTAATGAGTTAATTAGACTGGGAAAATGTAGAATTAAGAAAAGAAGTCTCCAGTGTTAGGGGGGAAAAAGCAGAGACGTCTGATCCAGCAGCTGGACTGAGTGCTGATTGCTGACTGAAGTTCAACTGCTGGGACGCGTCCGACACTAGCTACTGTATATGTCTAAACCAGAACCAGCTGTACCACTATTTCTGGGAAACAAAAAGAGTTACATATGGAGCTGCAGGAACTTTCATACGAGTCTCAACTGAACTTTGGAATGCATTTGTGGATGGAACGAGGGTTGTGGGATTCAGCTCCGTTTTATTTCCTGTACTTAAAGCAGGAAAATTCGTAACAACTAATTGTAACAAACTTTTTGTCATATATAAACAGAACTGATCCGACTGCTAGTATGACTGCTGATCCGACAGATACCTGCTGCTGCTGGTGACTGTGATAGGAAAAAGAGGAATCAACCGCTTCCAGTGCATCTCCTGTGGATTAACCGCACTCCCTCACTCTGAAGAGTAGGACGACTGAACAAAAAGAGTTTGGAGCTTCTGCCAAAGCTCACATTACTGTGCGCAGCAGGAAAACCCAAGAATGCCGGCACGGTGCGCGTGTGATGTGACAGGAAAAAGGCGGGAATACTGTACTAGACTCTCCGAACGGTTGCTCCGGGAATAAAAGTCGAGATTTCTTCGGTGTCTGTACATGCCTGATCAATGTCGCGTTTGTTGCTCTTAACAAATCAGAATCAGCTCACGCGGACATGCTTTGGCTCGTCATGGGGGTGATATGGTGGGGGTTGATGTTAATTACATGACGTACTACTTCAGTACTGCTGAATAAAAAGACTAGCGACTAGAACGTTGTGTGTGTGTGGACTAGAATGACACCTATACTGCAGTGTTCTTACACACGAGAGAGCAGTATAATCAAGTGTCTTAATAAGAGCGAATGCGGAACGCAGACGTGTCACTGTCTTCGAAGACGGCTTACCGTGAAAATACAAAAAAATACAGTAAAAATTTTCCTTTACCCCCTTTTTGTCGCTGCGTTTTCTAACCTCGAAATAATTTTTTATCAGTTTTTCCTCCTGGACGTCTCTGTCCAAGCGGCTGACGTCCAGACTTGTGTCTTTTACGCACCAGGAAATGAAAAGCGCCAACGCTGGAGGGGTGTTAAAAGCATGAGAGGGATATTTAATACATGCGTTAGCTCATCTCGTGTGTGTTTGCGCAACAGGGAAACCATGGGGATTGTAGAAAGAAAAAAAATCTCAATCTTTCACTCACATGCGCGGGAGTCAAGACAGGACGGAGCTGTTACTGTGTATCTCATACACACATGAGCTTTAGACAAGTCTGAACAGAAGTGGAGAAAGAGGGAGTGCGAGTGGGTGTGAGTGTGTGGGAAAGAGGAGTGTGTGATGGGTGAGAGGAGGGTAAGTGAGTGAAAGTGAGAGAGAAAGGGAAAGGAAAAGGCCGGATAGGCTGTACCCTTCCTCTAGCTGGTACTAAAGAGGAGGGAATCGCAGTGTGTGTGTGTGTGTGTGTGTGTGTGTGTGTGTGTGTGTGTTTGTGTTCAAATGATTGAGTGTTGGCAGCTCCTAGTGCAATACTAGACAACTTCCTATCTCTCTCTCTCTCTCTCACACACACACACACACAGGTTCTTCTCCAGAGGAACGCAAAACTCAATTTCTGTTATTAATTATTAAAAGAAATACCAATTCCTTCACGCTCGACTGGAGGGAGGAGATCTATTTAAGAGCGCACACCTAGCTTCGTGCTCTAAAGCCGCGACAATTAAAGGCTTCGTTTTAAAAGTGAAGGTGATTAAAAATGCATGGAGTCGCAGATGATGCTTATAAAATGTCTTTATTGGACCTCCTGCTCAGCGAGGACGTGTCCGAGTCCAGCTGGGACGTCACGCCCGCGATCCCGCGACGTATAAAGGTAATTATTCGGCCTGAGATTAATTTTATGGCCTTCTATTCGTCCCTGGTTGACATGCAAAAAAAACAAGCGGAATAATAATAATAAAATTAATACTAGTCATCATTTCTAGGGTTGGTCATAAAAATAATTTCATACATAATGCAAATTGTTTCACATATAGTATAGTAGCACAGAAGAGAAGATTTTTCTTTGCTGTAGCACTTTTATTAACCGCGAGCTAGAGTGTGTGATTCCTGCTGGTATTCATTCAGATAACAACACCGCGCAAAATGTTACGACGGCCTAGTTGTTTTTCTTGTATTATTGTTGCTTTGATCGACGCCCACTTTCACATAAATGAACAGATTATTTTAAAACCGAATTTCCCTGAAACTAGCCGTATAGCTAACCAGAACTAGCTGTGCAACTATTTCTGGGGGACGAAAAGAGTTACATTTGTGCATGGAACGAGGGTTGCGGTTGTTCAGCTCCGTTTATTTTTATTGTACTAAGAGCAGGAAAATTTGTAACAACTTATTGTAATGTTTTTTTTTGTTATAAATAAAACTTGCCATAAAAAACTCCCTTTTAAACTCAGATTCGTATCATTTCGTAGCACGCCGTAGCGTTTCCACACTCAGTTGGTTTGTAAGCCGCCATGAAACACAATGAAAAAAAGAGAGAACAAAGCAGTCAATCTTTGCTCTACGCCCAATATTACTGGTATTTCGGATAAAAATGTCAGGATTAATGTTCTCACGTGCTGTCCTGCTTTATCGGCTCTGGCTCTTTAGGCCTGAGGATGAGATTGGGCGTGTGCTACAGGCACACGAAGGTTTCGGAGGAAACAACACTGATGACGTCATGCCTAGTTCCGTGATTAGGTACGACTGGCTTCCATATCCAATTCGATCCGTGTCAGAGTACACCGTACCGTGCTGGAGACCTCCTCTTCACGGCTCCTGAGCCTGGAGCGCTTGTGTTCTCACTGATCGAACTGAACCAGACTCTGGGGTTGAGTGTTCCTGGAAATAATTCAAAGGCCCTCATGTAAAAAAAAGTCTATCTGGGTTTCTATAGCACCTTGCCCAGCTACAGCTGGCTAGGATCGACTACATGTGTAGCCCATCCCGGTGAGGCGTGGATCACTACAGGTCACACTAACACACCCAGGTACCCTCGACCCGTGACGATCTGTAAATTTAACATAAATTCAGAAAAAATAAAGAAGGAATAGATGAAGGAAACTGGTAGACAGGTTATAAGAGAGATCAGATATCACAGCGCACTTACAGTAGATTATATTTAGATAGAGCTATTTATAGAGCTATTGGAAGCAATGCAGTAGCAACTTGAAGGAGGTGCTGTATTGATCTACTGGCTTGTCGTTTTTATTTCTTGATTTATTGCTTCTATATTTCATTTTTGCTTAAAAATAAATTTCGAATAAAAAAAAAAAGAATATATATATATATATATATATATATATATATATATATATATAGTTTCTTTTTTTATTCTTTCTTCTTAATTCATATTGTTGATTTTTTTCATTATTTTCTTTACATTATTATTATTATTATTATTATTATTATTATTATTATTATTAGTGAATTTTTGGAAACCAAATTGAATTTTCCCATAAGAAATAATGGAAACTTAAATTATTCGTTCCACAGCCCAAAATAATAAAAACATAAAAATAATTAACACATATAAAGTAAAAAATAAATAAATAACCTGCACTTTACCTAAAAAAAAAAATTATCCAGACAGATGAGTGTTTTTGTTTGTGCGCGTAGGTGCTGTGTGTTTGTGTGTGTGTGTGTGTGTGTGTGTGTGTGTGTGTAAAGCTAAAGTAAGAAACTTCTCCCTCCCTCTCCCCCTTCTCGTCTTACACAGTTACCCTTCCTCCACTCTTTTTACACACACGTGAAACAACGGAAACACTGTTTTATCATAAAAATAAACAAGAAATCTCTCTAATGACACTTGATTGAGCGACAAACTAATAAAATCACTGCTGTAAAGTAAAAACAAAACAAATTAACCTGCACACTTTACCTTTGAAAAGACTCACGACAGAGCAGTATCTCTGTGTAGAGCAAAGAGATAGAGTGTGTGTCTAAGAGCAGGCTGATACAGAGTGGGAAAATGGATCTTCAACCTCTCTAATGAAACTTGCTTTTGCTTTAAACACACACTGTACACACACGGATACGGACGCACACAAAATAAAATGTGTTTTACGCACACACACGTGGCCACAGTGTTATAATAAACAGTACACAGGCGCACGGATGTTGATTGTACCAGTAAGAGACGCGCAATAAGACCCAACAGGGGAGACGATTACCCACAATTCTGTAGCGCAAAAGAGAGAAAAACCATTGGCTCAGTAGTGATCACGTGACAAAAAGCGCATGAAGCAAAACAATAAGCGCATGCGTGATACATGATACTCGGTACTCATAAACCAAAACTTGTTCGTTTTTCAAGTCAAAACCGTGACATTTACAGAACTGCAATACAAATCAGATCGGCATCTTAATAATATCGTATCATTCGGTCCGTAGTGATTCCAATTCCTAAAATTAACTCACCATAAACATAACAATAAACAATAAAAACATCATATAAATCAGTATCGAGTCAGAAATCTTTAAATTATTGAATTAAATGCTGTTTTAATAAGTAATTCTCTTATTTAAAACAACTGATTGTTTCTCCATAAAAATCTAGAACACCCAATAAGGTTAAGCAGTAATTTAGTAAATAATTAATAAGGAAAGAATTAAAAATGAATCAGCTTTCAGCAGAGCCTTTGCATCAGATGCCAGAAGCATAAGGACGATGCGCTAATCCTGAGCACAATGCTTCTCATCCTTCACATCCAATTTCGAAAAGATTTGCTGAAATTGCTCTTATGCACTACACTCGACGTCCAAACTCGGTACAGGAATTTAATATGCTCGTATTAGTGTTAACCACAGCCATACTACTCTTATGATATTACTGTCCCCTAATTGCATAAACATCGCAGACACATCTGCATAGCCAGCATAATCTGCCGGCGCACTGACTGTGTCCAATCGGACTGATCTGCGATAAATGAGGAAAATATAGGGATTTGAAAACTGCACCATCAACAGCACTTATTATATTAGGAGGATATGCGCTGGCATCCATCTTTCTCGGCGGCGTAAACGAGACGTCAGCACGGCGGCTCCTTAAAGAGCGCTCGGTGGAGTTGCTGCTTCACAGTCATTTTCAAAAATTTCCTGATTACTCAGTTTTATTCTGCATCCATCATGACTACCTCACTTCAGCTTCCAATAAAACCACGTGACACAGGAAGTGATGTCACATAGCCTCTGATTGTGGAGAGCCAGTACTGATAATGTAGAGTGTAGAGACAGCTGGTAGACAGACAGACAGCATGTGGACAGGCTGTAATGGAAGTGTAGAGGGATGGATGGATGGATGTGCTGACAGGCAGACAAGACAGATAGACGCCAATTGGGAAGGACAGACAGACGCACACCCTTTGGATGGAAGGATTGATGGACAGACGAGCAGATGGACAGACAGATGCAGGGGTGAACCTTTTTGGACAAACAGATAGACAGATGGATGGAGAGACGAACCTTTTCGGATGGATAGACAGACAGACAGACCCTTTTGGATGAACAGACAGACCAACCCTCTGGGATGAATAGAGAGACAGCCATCCAGACAGACACATACCCTTTGGGATGGATGGACTGGAGGATGGAAAGAAGAATGGAAGGATAGATAGATAGACAGACAGGCAGACAAGACAGTAAGACACCTTTTTTTTAATGGGTAGACAAACAGACCGACAATCACACACCCTTTGAGAGAAATGGATGGCTAGACAGACAGACAGACAGACAGACAGACAGACAGACGGATAGCTACAGTACATGGCCACTCTGTATACTGTATACAAATAGATGAGCAGACACATGGAGAGACAGACAGAATGTGGACAGCCAGGGGTTAAAATGTGAACGCAGCTTAGACGGTGAGACAGAAAGACGGGAACACAATCTGACTAGCATAGGGATAGTGAGGCGTAGAGAGAAAGAAAGAGAGATAAATACAAAGACAAATACTGATGGAATCTTGACTTCCCCTGAGAAATATGGGAACTGAAGTAAAGTAAGTAAAAAAATATATTAATAAACATGTTTAATAAAGTGAAATATGAAACAACAATGGTGGATTTGATGTTTGTCACATTCCCTGCATTTCTTATTTACATTCACACCTGTGCGCATACACACACACACACACACACACACACACACACACACACACACACACACACACACACCTGCTATCAGTCGCATCCCCAAGCTTCTGCATGCATTTACATGTATTTTCATAAACAGTCCTTGTTTTGGTAATACATCTGGAGGGGGAATCTTTTCTTGTTCTATTCTTCTTTTCTAACGAACGGTCTAAAGACACTACGAGGCATGCGGCGTCCTGCAGCGAACAGCATTGAGGGGTTACGGGAGGTCACGGTTGATGAGTTATTGCATCTAATCCAGGAGAGATTTGAAGAGAGGTCAGAGGTCGAGCGAGAACAACAACAATGGAGTGGATTTTTAATCTTACAAGACCATTTGGGTAATAAAATAGAAACACCACGGAATATAACAGATGACGACACCCAAGCGAACCATCTTACTGTACTGTACACTGGAGAATCTTTTCAGGATATGTGTTTATACAAAGGAGTTTCGTCTTTTTTCCTTACTGAATAACATTTAAAATATAATTTAGTAAAAAATAATTTGATAATAGAATATTATTTTATTTATTTATTTATTTAATATCTATCTATCCATCTATCTATCTATCTTTCTATCTATTTATCTATCTATCATCTCTATGTAATATTAAATTAGGTAAATTATTGCAATATATAGATAGATAGAGATATTAAATTAAAAATATTAAATAAAAAATAATAAAATAAAAATATTATTTTAATAAATATTTAATAAAAATAAAAAAATAAAAATAAAGCTATTATTATTATTATTATTATTATTATTATTATTATTAATAATAATAACAATAATAATAATAATCTTAACTTTAATGATAACACCTAAAATGAAAATAAATCTAACAAAATAAAATTTATATTATAAAATTAAAAATTCTATTATAAAACAAAAGTTTGACTAAATTATATAAAATTTTATAAATGATTTACTAAAGAACAAAAATGTTATAGAAAAACAAAATCAAAGCAAAATCCAAACACACACTTTAAATACAAATCATCAGTCAATTTTTTCTTTTTTTTTTTTTTGGTATTTTTCACTCCTGATTGCTTTTGTATGACAGATCCTTCACTCCACTGCATCCACGCCACTCATTTCTTGTCCTCTCTATTGCTGTTCTTTGCATTAATCCGTTCGCCGTCCCCCAGCGAGGGATCTGGGAGCAGAGAGCACAATAGCACAGCGGCAGGCCATTGTTTCAGCCCAGAAGACGAGTACAGTTCGCCACAAAGCTGTCTATTGTTCCAACCAAAAAGCAGATGAAAAAGAAGTCGATAGTAAAGGCTGTCTCTTCTCCAGACGACATGATAATTCCCGTTAACTGCCCGACCCTTGTTACACTGAGTGGAGTGTGTGTGCATTTTGTGGGAGTGTGTGCTTGCACCTTTTGACATTTGACAACGGTCTGTTGCATTAAAAGAAAAAGAAAAAAAAGAAGCAAGAAAATAATGTATTGTGTGTTCTTGGTGCTAGGTGTGACAGCTCGGATATGGCCGAGCGAGCCTGTTCAGACAGGTGAACAGATTCCCGAGCTTTATTGAACATACGGTAATTAAACTGCCTCCATCAGAACAAAGACACGGTGAGACGCTGCACGTAGCAGGACGACAGACCGCATGGAAGCGGAGGAGTAGGAAAAAAATCTGGCTCGATATTAACAGAAATATACATTAAACACTATACAACCGAAAGTTTGTGGACACCTGACCATCACAGTATAAAAAGCTTTGCTGTTATGAGCAGCTCGACGAAAGACGTCCACTAGATGTCCCGTTCCAGTAAAGCTACTGCATAAGGAGTCAAAGATTTATCCGTATATAGAAATGTTTGGGATTAGCAATGAGGCTTGAATATGTATGTGAGGCCATGAAAAGACCACTTGTTAATGAAACTAATCAGGATTTGCTAAAGAGCTTAAAGATTGGGGATGGGAAGAGGGCTTGTGGTGCGATGAGTCAAGATTGATCCTATTCCAGAGCCAGAGGTTGTGTCAGGGTAAGAAGTCACCCATCATGCATGATGATGTTATGATCTGGGGTTGCTTCAACAGATCAGGTCTAGACTCAGACTCGTTCTACTATATATGAGCTTCTGTCGAACCCACCTGACATACTTAGGTGGTGATCGTTAAATTATACATGCTTTTATCACTTAGTAATAAAGTAAGAAACAACCCATTGGATATTACATTAGAACATTATAGGACATTACATCTTGTGTGTCTCTTTTACTTTATACCTTTTTTGGCATGGTCTATTGAAATAAAATTCCAATGAAAGATCCATCGAGAAACGGAAAACCCAGATGCGGCGAGAGCTCAAAACCCAAACCTTACCCGCCATCATCTTCTGCGCCTCGTACGGCTCCATGTAGCCATCGTTCTCCACCGGCTTCTCCACGCTGCTCTGAGTGCCACCCGCTTGATCCGCAGCATCGAAAGGGTCTGCATAATCCTCCAAGATGATCACCTGCGGAGAGGAGCATACGTGGGTGTGAGTGTGGGCGCGTGTGAGGACTCTGTGTGTGATCTTTTGGAAAGCCCCGCTGCGAGGGTCATCCTCTAAACCGAGGCCAGAAGGAAGAGACGGCGGAGGAGAAAACGGAGCCAAGAGTCGAGGATTAAGGTGGGGTGATGAAGATTTTAACCCTTTAAACCCTCTTACGGAATGTTATTCAATTGCTATGGCGGAACTAATAAGACCAGGTGTGTATGTATGAGTGTTTAAATGACAAATAGGAGCTGCCGATTGGCCCTGGATGTTTAACAGGCTATACTTCTTTTTCATTTCACTTTGTTGTAATTCTGAACAGCATGCCATATGCAACAATGTAACCGAACACTAATCGTCTCGCAATCTCACAACAACAATAACCTTCAAAGTACTTCATTACTAAGGGAAGCGCAAACAGCCCTAGATCTCTATGCGTAAGTTGTGTGTGCATGTGTGTGTAAGTGCACTACTGAGGCTGTCAGACTGAATTACATTCTCCCAGTGCGATCCAATTTTCATAATATTTGTGTATTCAAAAAAAAAAAAAATCCATATTTAAATATTCAAGATTCAGTTCTACTCTTGGGCATCTAATGTACTCCTATCACAACAAATTATTATTTTTAAATGGAAAAAGGATCTACAGTAGGCATGCACATATATATATATATATTCATTACATACTTGACGATGTGACACGCTTTAGTAGGCACACCTGTACATCTGTTTATTCATGCATGCGTTTATGCAGTTATCTAATAAGTCAATCATGTGGGAGTAAAGCAATGCATAAAATCATGCAGATTCAGGTCAAGAGCTTCGGGTAACGTTTACATCAGTTCAGATCTCACTGACATTAAAGCATGGTGTGGTTGTTGGTACAAGATGAGTGTTTCAGCATCTCTTGCCATTTTCAGACTCAACAGTCTCTAGTGAATTAGGGATGGTGATGATTAATTGTTAATGGATCCATTCCTGGCACTAATTTACCCGATTAACATCTTATTAGCCGATTATGTTTGTTCGGCATACTAATTCTCCATAGCTCACATATCTATGAACTCGTAGAGGGTGCAGTTGAGATCTGCACAATATTGGAGAATGTAGTTTCAGTAACAGGCTCTGCAAAGTTCTGCCGGATCGCGTGGTTTTCCAGGAGTTTTCAGCATTAGCCAGTTTTCATAGGGTGAAGTTGCAACCCTGACCAGAACAGAGGAACTCGGCGTGCACGAACCAGGGTTTTCGAGAACAAAAACAGAATTTGTGCACATGCAGGAAAGCAGAGTTTGGGTCAGTAATGAAGGCCAAGTACTGTTTATTGTTATACAGTGGGAGTAAAAACTGTATTTCACATGATGATGATGATGATAAATCTTAGCAATTAATCCAGCGTTCACATGTGTGCCAAAGCATGGGGAGAGATCCGAACAACTGCAGTCCGTTACACCATGATTGTTTTGCTTCTCCTTATGTTTGATTAAACCATATGGGCTTTCATAATTTCCAAAACAAAACAAAAAAAACCGTGTCCTTTTACTATTAATTATTAATGATTCATTGTTAATAAAAATGTAAGAACTTTGTAATTAAATGGTGTGTGGTGTGAGTAGTGGTTCACTTGTTCAAGCTACAGTACTCTTTACAAACATGGTGAGCAAAAAAGAAGCATCTCGAAAGACAACACATCAACCACTGAGGTGGTGGTGGACCTTCTGCTGCAGAAGACCACATCGGGTTCCTGCGCTCCTTTCGGCCAAGAACTAGAAGCTGGTGCTACAGTGAGCACAGAAACCGAACAGTAAAATATAGACACTGGATAACCATAACGTTATGACCACCCACCTCATCTTAAGTATGAGTCATGGACAAAAGGGTCACTAATGCACATTTCTCAATTTTCTCGTCTTTAAACTCACGCTAAAATCCGTAAAAAGTTACTACTGGTACATGAAGATATTAATTTAAAAAAATAATTATTACTGTCATTTTAATTTCCGTTTTGAAATCTTCAGTGGTGTGTGTAATATGAGCACATTCTCTGTTTCTTATTTCACCAGTATAAAATTATAGGCTCGTCAGTATTACTGGTAACTCAAGCATTACATAAGCAACATAATGAAATAAATAACTCAAACGCAATTGTATAAAAGGGACTGACATGAACGCAGTGTCCTGTTCCGGACTATTTCCTTTGTCTTTGGCACACAAACGTAGCTTTCTGTTTGTCCTAAAACTCAACTGGGTTCGCCGTCGTTCAATTCGCTTCAGCTATGAGCATTTGCCAAATAGATCGATGGAATTGTTAGCGAGACAGACGAAGAGACAAACAGAGAGAGATACAGAGCTTGTATCAGAGTGTGTAAAGCAGGAACTAACTCCCCCCAAAAACAGTGCAGTTAAAAAAAATCCAAGGCCTGCAATTAGGCCTAAAGCTTGTTTTTTTTAAGGGCATTTCGTAGCGAGGGTGGTAATTAGGTGGACATCCTGAGCCGTGGACGCAAACAAAAGGTCCTTAATTTCATTCATTACCTCAGCCTGTATCTCATGCGAGAACTGACAACTAGACAGCTGTAATCAGCTGCAGACTAAAGCAGCAATTTGGAATATTTTCCACCCAGCGTTTATTCATCCGAGCCTTAGATAAGTGTCAGCTAGCAAACAAATAACCATGCTCGGAATGTAGGAAGTATCTTGAAGACTTATATAACGTGTGGTTTTCATGCTCTCGCATTTGCTAGTAATTACAAAGCAACAAAATAGGCATTTTTCTTCTCTGGAGTGGCATAATGTATTGATTTATGAATATAATAAGACATCTGATAGAGCTTCGAAAGACAAATAAGTATAATTATGGTCGGGGAAAATGCGAGATGTCGGTTAAATGGCCTTCGGTGAATGTGAACTCGGCTCGTGCCATCTGCTGAGCTGGACACGGATTCGGAGCTTGGAACGTGACCGGGAATGTTCCGTGTTTCTGCGTTCTCTGAGAGAGGTCGTGGAGAGTCCAGGAGAAAAGCAGGTGGAGCAGGAATGTCAGGAAAACGCATCAAGGAAAGACAAAAAAAACAAAAAAAAAACAAACACCAAGACCCTAAATAACACCAATGGCAAAAAATCTGAAAGCACTTTGATCTCCTCTTAAAATCTGTTTCAAAATAAACCAAGATAGAGAAGAGCATATTAATCAAATGACATGTTCCTCACTGGGAGGTCTATTTGACGGGCAGGTTGGTGTTAAACAACATGTGAGGGGACTGAATGATTAATGAGGAGTAAACCAAATAAGCGCTGTTCATTTTTCTTTATCAGATCGCTTGCCAGCCGTGTTTATCGCTCGAGTTTTCATCTCCCCCAAACCCGCTTTATTGACGGTGTCGACACGACAGCTCTGAAAATCAATTAACGAGTCACTGAGGCAGGAATAACAAAGGTGCATAGTCAAATTCATCGCTTATGATAAGGAAGAAAGGAGTCCTGCCAAATTCATTTGTACAATAGCAACGCAAAATTCTCGAAATTCTCAACGGGATTGATCAATTTTCTGTAACGGCGGCTCTGACTCAAATAGTTTGAGCTGCAAGGCAAATAATAATATAAATGCTCTCATTCTAATACATAATTTCCAAGCAATGATATTGTGGCTGAACAATTCTGTTCAGAAATCAATTGTTTATTGTTGATACACTGTACGTTTACGCATGACCTTTTTCCTATGGCTACACAGCTGTTTAGTCTCAGTCCTTGGAATACTGTGTGCATATACACTGTAGAACTGCTCTTACAGGGGCTTCTGAGTGACACACTCGCCCTATCATCCAGAGATCGCGAGTTCAGTTCCCGGGTGATGCTGTAACCTCTCACAGCCGGCGGTCTAGAAAGTGCTGATTGGCGGAGCCCTCTCTCAAAGGGGCGGGATAAGAGAATCACGGCTCTACAGCCAATCAGGGGCGTCTGTGAGCTCACGCAAGCGGAGGGAGCGAATAGTGTTACGCCGCACCCAGCGTGCGTGAGCGAGCAGTTCGAAAAGATCAGTCGGCTGGCGTCAGGTGGTTCGAAGGAAATACATGATAGTCTTCAGCCATTTGGCCAAACAAATTAGGGAGAAAATCTGGGAAAAATCCAAAAGAAGAAAAAAAAAAAAAGAAAAGAAATGCTCTTACTTTCACTTTTAAACATAGCTATGATTTCTAGTGTTGATTTTTTTTACGATGCAAACTCACCAAAAGTTTAAGTGATCTCAGATCATGATGACGTAGTTAACGGTTAATGTGCTGTTCATTTGTAATAAATCATTTTTAGCAGTGTTTTTCCAAATTGTTACTGGAAAATAAACCCCGCTCAATACCACCCTATTCATCATTTCTTTATTTCTTTTTCCTATAAAAGCAATCTTCGCCATGCTTTATTCTGTACTGAACGAATAGTGAGTCAGTTAAAAGGGACCGGTTTGATTATGAGTCGGCTATCTATTATGTTCCGTCCTGGGCATCTGCAGCGTGGGCAGAGACAGGCATCCCAGCCAGTCAGACTCCAACACTCCCTTCTAACCTTCCTCCACAGGAATTAAGCTGCATTCATAAATGACATAAATATACTATAAATATCGATGACAACGCTGCCACGATCATGTACCTGCATCTCTAAACGCTGAACAACAGGTTTCTAACTTCTCTAGACCTATATAATACACTGTTACTTATTCTTGCAATTAGAAAAATTCTCCTTAACATTGTCATACTTTATTAATATGAGTTCATATATGTCTTTTTATATGTATTTTTTTTTTTAATAATCACAATCTTCATCCCAAGCTGAGATCAATTTATACTGCAATGGTGTTTTATACTATTGTTCAGATAATGTGAGTTGAATTTGAATTCATCCTATAACAAAATATTTAAGATTTAACGATTTAAAACCATTTTGATGCACCGAGACTTATTCTTGTGAGCTGTATGCAAATCAGAAAAAGGGTGCCTAGGTAGGCAGGACATTTGGCAGCTGGTACCATCATTTTCCTTTTCCATTCGCGCAGAAAGCAATAATCATGCAACTTCACCCTGTCGTGTATGACGCACACACACGCTGGTTTGGGTTTCTTGGACATTTGTAATTCCCCGGAAACTGGCATTGCAAGGGCAGAACGGAGGACGCGCGCAGCCGGCTTAGGTATTGCAGGTTATTGAACGTTTATGCGACGTGACGTTTTGGTTGTTATTCTTCCATTTTCTGGTCGTTGCATCACCGTAGGCGTTCCTCTCATCACTCTGTGTCTCTGTTCTCCTACGGCAAATATGGACCAGAATATATAGCTACAACTAGAAACGTGTGCATGACAAAAAGCCAGTGCATGACCATATGGACAAACAGAATGATGTGTGAGGCTCTCTGGGGTAGCTGGATTGAAACAAAGATCACTAATATGGGGAAACGGATTGATTACAGTGCTCATGTTAGTTCTGCTAAAAAACGAACAACACTGAAGAAACGGGAAAAAAATAACAAAAATGATTTGAATGAAAAATGAATTAAAGGATGTGATTTACTGTTACCCGACTCCACCTTCCTTTATCGAGATACTCGACACCCAGTGCGGTGCTATGAGTAGGAACGAGCCGAGAAGAAGCAAACGATCTACACAGACCCTGGGGGTTGGGGGTTCACTTTGGCTTAACACCGTCCCGAATCTTTACAACTTGGCCCAAGTTCACATAAACGCCGATATTTAAACAACTCACCACCGAAATGAAAATACATTTAAAAAATAACAATGAATCTAAATGTATAATGGTATGTGCAGCACTGCTCCATGCACATTGCATTCATTTTTTTGTTGTTGTTTTATTCTTTTTTCAGTTCGTTTTGTTGTTTATCTTGAAAAAATACTTTCTTTTTTTCCCCAGGTTCAAATATTAAAAAACTAAATATTAACTAATTTTAGTGGTGTAGTGGCTAGCACTGTGGCCTTGCACCTCTAGGGTTGATGGTTCGATTCCCTCTTTTCGAGTCTGTGTGCATGGAGTTTGCATGTTCTCTCAGTGCTTGGTGGGTTTCCTCCAGGAGCTCCTGTTTTCCTCCCAGAGTCCAAAGACATGCATACTGGGCTATTGGGTGTTTTTAAATTGCTTGTAGTGTGTGAGTTTGTGTGCGATGGATTTATATTTACATTTAGGCATTTGGCAGACACTCTTATCCAGAGCGACTTCCTTTATCATCTCATTACACATCTGAGCAGTTGAGGGTTAAGGGCCGCGGTCAAGGGCCCAACAGTGGCAACTTGGTGGTTGTGGGGTTTGAACCTAGGATCTTTTGAACCGTAGTCCAATGCCTTAACCACTGAGCCACCCCTATACCCCTGTATAGGATTGGCATCCTATACAGGGTGAACCCCAACTCATGCCCAAGTCCTGCAAAATAACAACAACACCAAAATGTTAAGCTTCCCACGATAAGCGCTAGAGTAAGTCCCCAACATTCTAACAAGTTCCATTCCGAGAGCTCGTTCGTAAGTCCAATTTGTTCGTAAGTCCGACAAACATTGTCTAGGTATTGGGATCCAAACACAATTGGCTATAAACAATATAAAACTAAGATGTTCCATGATGTTGTACTTGTTCTTTAGAATCATGCAGATGGTTTAACAATTCATATAAAAGAATGAGCAACATCCATCATTTTTTCACCTCGCCCCATTCTCTCAATTATTGTCTCCATTGCTATTGCTTGGCGCTTTTTAGCAGTACCAGCTTCATCGCAGCTGCTTTTATGCTCGCTTCTGGACATCTTTGGATGCATGCTGCATGTACATGTGATGTACATGTGATCTAACTTTTGCGATTGAACATATGCGTGTTTCGTATCTTCGAAACTTTGTAACTCCAGTGTTCATATGTATGGTGACTTACAGTGAGAGATTACTATGTAACCAAAATACTTATGAAACTAAATATAATTTTAGAAAATTATCAATGTAGATTTTAGCATCAATAGAATGAACCTGGAAGTGCACTATACAGGCTCTTCTGTCTGTTTAATATATGCACTCTGATCTGATTTAATTAAAATAAAACAGACATTGATTTAGGGTGTTAAAATATTCTTTTTCTTGTTTTTGTTGATATCCTACTGCTATTTTTTAAAGCATGTAGTTTTGATCTTTCTCCCCAGTAATAGATTATCCATATCCAGGTCATTTGATAATTTATTAATTTGGGACTGAAAAGTATATTTGCACAAGTACTAAAGAAATACATAAGCTTATTTGTAATATTTACTGTTTTAAAGCCAGAAGCTGGTCTGAGCAACTCTTTGCATCCATATGTACTTGTTTTTATAAAGAATAATAATGAATCACTGCAATGTACCCAAACCATCCTTGGCTATTTTTGTTTCTGAAATTGGCCTAAAAGGAAAAAAAAAAGCCCAGAAAGAAGTTTTCTTCCAGCTAGATGAGAGAGAAGAGTGGCCCTATTTCCTATTCATAAATGTTGATGCTTACTGCAGCAGAACCACGAGACCCAATAATTTCATGTACGCTAGACTGCTTTCTCCTAAATTGAGCATCGCCAAATTACTCAGGAATAAACAAGCTTTTTCTTTTTTCCTCTGCTGCTATCATGCATAAAAACATCTCCCAAGGTCAGAGTAATCAGCCAAATCTGAGACGGGAAAGAAAACCGAAATGAATTAACCAACACAAGTGAAGACCCAGCAAAAAAAAAAAATTGTTTACGGTTATTTTCCCTCGTTTTTCCGTCTCGTTCACAACTAACGGCATGAGTAATTAATTACCAAAAGTCGTAGTCGTAGTAGCCTTGCCATGCGCCCCAGCCTCCGCGGCACGCGAACGGACTAGCGAGGTTAGCGAGGTCCTCACAGAGTCGAGTGCTGCCAGGGGACCGACCATCTGCTGGCTGGCGTGTTCAAGCCACATCAGAAACCAAGCCAAGCCACACGTGAAAGTCATGAAAGTCAAATTGGACCACGGTTCAGTGCAACAATGTGTTGAAGGACACTGGGCTGAAGTGGAATGAAAACCCTGGTGAAGGATTAGCTGTTTAAGTTAATCAGTATATAATAAAAACAAGCCTAGCTTGCTCAAATTAGCTGTCCTGCTACGTTAGAGCTGTGGAAAGCTGTACAGCACAAACTGGATGGATCTTTTCATTGGAATTAGATTTACATAAAAAATAACTTCAAATGTGGTAAGTGGACCAGCACATGGTCCTGTTATCACATTTGAAGCCACCAGCACATGTTTAGTGATGACAAGGCGGGAAGAACACAGCCGCTCTTAAAAAGTGTCATCGCCACCATTCCATACCATGTTTCTCCATGTTGTTGGGAACTTAACACATTAACACATGTTAGATTGTTCTATTTGCAGCAATTTCGCCAATCTTCATAAATGAAGTGTCCTATTGTACACAAGTATTTACTGATGATTGTGGCTGATTACAGTGGTGCATCTGTACTGCCTCAACTGGACGATCTGACTGGACAAATTCTAGAACCAAAAGTCTTAGGCATATGCAAATTAATGCTGTACAAACTATATATATATATAAATTAATTTAAAAAAAAAATAAAGTTATTTGGTGTGACAATTCTATGATCAGGTAAAATTTGTGCACTTATATTTTGAAATCAGCTACAAAGTTTTACTAAGCAGCCTGCAGAACCACGCCTTAGACTTAGACTTTGTTGCACCTGCTTCTTATTTTACATGCAAAACCCAGCAGCTTCCTTTTTGTTTATTGTCTAAAAAGTGGTTGGTTATAGAAGATACTGCTTTCTTTTCTGCCATGCCAATATTTGTAATATTGAAAATTCTGAAAGTCAGAAATTTTACTGTGTTGACTCAATAATAAAGACAAAATAAAATAGAAAAAATTACAAATCACAGGGTACCGTAAACATTGCACAGTACTGTATAAGAACTGATTCAATCTAAAAGACCCCGGTTCTAGAGCTCTTTCAATTTGAAGAATGTTTATTTATTTTCATCAAATCATTTTAACCCTAATCAATTGAGAGTGTTAATTCGTCACGCTGGTACTGACATCTTATAAAATAGTTCAACATTTAAAAAAATAAAAAAGTACTCAGTCACATTTAGCTTGTTTTACACCCTAACCAATCAGGTAGTAAGTCAAGTCGAGAGCAAATGAGAAATATAAGCGAAAGTTTGACAGCAAATTTGAGACGCTGATTCCAAACTATTTCCAAAAATTTTTTTAAAAATGTTTAAACATATGGCTGAAAATATCTTGTCTTTACTTAAACCGTTCAGCTGAAGTTTGGGAAAACCTCAGCAGGTCTTTTTCCTTTCTGCATGTCTGTTCCTTTACTTCCTAATTACAAGTTCTTCTTATTGGCTGACAAGGCTGAATTTCAATGCGATGTTATACTTATACAAGGTTCGACACATTCTGAGATGCTTTTCTGTTCACCACGTGTGCGTAGTTATTTGCGTTTCTGTAGCAATGCAGTCAGCTTGACCCTGATGTCGTCTTCTCATCCACTTCAAGGCTTGGCATGTTGTAAACTTCAAAAGCTTTTCTGCTTTAACACTGCTGTAAAGAATAGTTGCTTAAGTTCCTTTGGCCAGCTTCTCAGCGTGAACCAGTCTGACTTCTCCCATCAGCAATGCGTTTCCACCCTTACAACTGCTGCTCGCTGGATGTTTTTCATACAATTCTGTGAAAACTCTAGAGTGTGAAAATCCCAGGAGATCAGCAGTTTCTGAAGCACTCAAAGCAGCCCATCTGGCACCAACAACCATGCCAAGAGTTTTTTTTTTTGTTGTTTTTTTTTGTCCAATTAAATAATCAGTGAGAGTGTATACACTGCCAGTCAAAAGTTTTTGAACACCTGGAGTTTCTTATATTTTAGTACACTTTAATCACTATAGTTGCCACATATATAACAGAATGACAAAAGAAAAACAATTAAGTAAAGAAATCTAAATCTTATCAACTGCTCAGATCCTAATGGGACTCTTAACGAGAATTTTCATTAAGGTAGGAGCACTTACACGAGAAAGCCACTGTATTAACCCTATAGATTAATTACTCAGACAGTCCTAAGTATATGATTTAGTTAAGTATAAAAACATACCCAAGAGCTACATATGCTTAAATGGAGTCTTACAGATTTTGGACTTTTCTTATAAGAATTTTTTTTTTCCTATATTATTATTATTATTATTATTATTATTAATTGCCAAGGACCTGTGCCATTGCCGCCTGGGGGCATCACAAACCTGTGTGCTTTTTGTGCATGTTTAGACCTTCAAAAATCCCTGGATGTGAAAAAAGGATGATGTCACTTAATGTGATGTCACTCAGGGAGTTATTGAGGTATGGATGGTTAGGATATTCCCATAACTGAATGGTTTGAGATATCAAAAATCCCTTCGCAATTTTGCATCCCCAACAATTTTGTGATTACACTGGCCAGGTTTGGTGGCGATTGTATAAATCCCCTAGGATTAGTATGTTATATTCCATTGGGTACGTTTTGCAAACAACCTGAAATAACTGACTTCCCGTTGATTAGAGCCCATGACATGATGTCTTGGGCTGACATTCCTCCCACTGAGGCCAATATTAAAGCTGTGTGTCCGAAAAAAAGAAAAAAAAAAGGAAAAAAACACACCAGGAAACAGAGAAGGAAAGGATAAGTGTTATTGTATAGAGAATGAGTAAGTGACGGTGAAGTGGATTGGGACCGCTGGTATCAGTGTATAATTAATAGAACGCTGAGGACCATGATGTGAATCACATATTCCCAAGATAAACATAAAGGACATCATTTGGTCAAGTCCAAGTCCTTGCTGCTGTATCCTCACTTAAAGGACCCTGGTAGCGAATTAGAAGATTAGATTGATTACGCAATTAAAATGATTCTGTATTGGTTATTTTGATTTACTGAATCATAGAATCAGTTTTCAATCCAAGTAAGAAATATAGCTGCTTGAAACAAATCAGACATTAAACCTTAGTGCTATTAAAAAATCGCAATGCCCAAAAATCCACTCCAATAGAACTGACATCTTTATGATTCACAGCTCTCCCAGTACCATGAGGGAAAAATGTCCAAAGTCCAACCTCCTTTCCTATCCTCCCACATAAAATCCAATTCGACTCCACCAGTAAATCCTCTAGACAGCTGTAGCCCTGAGACTTACAGTTCTGAGAACTGAAAATTCAACAGCAAACACGTAAAAACCGCAAGCGTCACAGTGATTACACCACATCACGGAGCTAACTTCAACCTACAGGGTAAACATCGAAAACCTGGTGAAGGAGGCGATATTAAATATTCAGTCCATCTGCATTCCTCCATTATTGCTGTAAAATAAGGAAATATTAAAATATCTTAACTGGGAGAAAATGCAAAGCAATTAACATCGTGAGAACCAAGAACAGTGAAGAAAAAAGGGGAACAGTATAAAAATGAAGTCATGGGGGAATCATGTGACTCGTGTCTGGTTTTCAGGCCTACGTACTGTAAATGAAGCGCTATTTCACAGCTGACGTTCCGTTATCACGCCCTATTGAAAGCCACACAGTCAGTCTGAGAGCCGTGATGAATATCCTCTCATCCGTTTCCTCGCAGCTTTAAATGTGAAAGCTTTCCCAAAGTTTCGAATGACTACAGACTCTTGCTTTGCGTTTCCTGGAGAGCCTTGCTCTGGGAGATGTCGTGGGCTGACATTCCTCCCACTGAGACTAATATTGAAGCCGTGTGTCAAAAAAAAAAAGGCAGGAAACTGTAGAAAACTGAGAGAAGGAGAGAGTAGGGGGTAGGAGAGCTGACGCTTGTGATTTATGTCTTGAGCAAAGAGGGATTTCTGCCGCTGATAACCTAATACGACTGAAGGCTTAGCGGCTCGATTGGATTAGGGCACATTTCAAAGAAGGGGAGCTTTCTCCTGCTGCTGCTGCGCTTTCGCTTCTAACGCGGCTAAAAAAATTGCCATCGTGGCTAACGAGTGAGCCGAGAGCCATGCGAGACGCAACACAGGGGTCACCAGCCATAACAAAATCCTTATACGCCCTCTCAGTAATAGCTTAACACTCCACTGAATAAGATCACAAAAGACAGGGCTTTGAGATGAATTATACAATACACAGCCACATCTGGACATCTGAGTCTGAATAAATGCTTTATTGTCTTTTATTTAAACACATTGTTAAACTGAATTTATCAAAATAAAAAAGAAAAATCCTAAATAGGGCTGGGAGACAGCGCCGCTATCTGCTCCTGCATCTGTTCGGCGCTCTAAATCAGTGTATTTAAACCCGGTTTACACCCAAAAAATGGGTGCGGCGGAAACCGGGGACTTTCATTTTATTTTAATTTTTTTTTTTACAAGAAATCCAACCACCATAATTTACAATTATCCTCAACTTGAGCAATTGCCCAATTAGAATTTTTAGCCTGCCCAAAGTGATTCGGTTGGTTGTATTTCCCAGAATATGAGGGTGAGTCAAAAATTATCTGCACTCCGGTTCTCATCTGAGCTTTCCGTTCCAGGATACTGCCTCCCCAGTCACAGGTGTGATGGTTTTACATTAGTTCAATTGTACAAATGGATACCCAACTCGTGATTTGCACGAAAGAGTTTTTTTTTTTTTTTTGGTGGGGGGGGGGGGGGGGGGTGTATGGGGTTTAGGGTGCTGTTATTAGTACCAGGTGCCATTATGTATCGAATACTTTGTGTACGGTTCATTGGAGATGTTCATTTCATGGTCCCCTGCATTCATGGCTCGAGCTCAACCTAAGACTTTTTTTTTATGAGGGAATACGAAAGTTTCTTGTAGATTATGTCTAAAAATTACGTCATTTAAAAAAAGTTCATTTAAATAAATTTTACAGCAAGGATACAGTTTATTTTTGACTCACATTTGTATAAACAAGCCACCATCCTACTTTATCCAACCTTGACTGGGAAATTTACTTAGCAGTTAATAGAGACAACAAAAAAATATATTTTTTTTTTCTATCAAGCTTTCTATCTGTCCACTCACTCGCACCTGTATGATAAAAAACAAAAATCCAGGTTGTGTTTTTCTGTAGCATCCCACAGAATCTTGACCCACAGGCTGAACTTCTTCTGAACTTTTCTGAGGAAAAAATAGTGCACCTTCTGTTTGTACCTTGCTGTTCAGGAATATTCAGTTATATCCATATTTCCTTCTTATCTTTTACATAAACAGTATAGAAACAGTAATGTAATAGGACAGAGGACTGTATTTATCCGAAATTGTGAGCCAAAAGTAATTAAAAATGTAAAACATTTAATTTATTTACTGTACTCATTATTGTGACTACAATTCTACATAAGACTCATTTGCCTACCACCAATATAATCATGTAGACGTGTTGAATTTAAATACACAAAATTTGTGGACAGTTCACCAGCACACCAATTAACGCACTCATTACAAAGTTGAGATTTGAGTCTTTGGAAGTGTCTGAGGCAGTAAAACACTGCTGTTACAGGTGGCGCACTATGAACTATTTACACATTGGTATCACATGTGGTAAGAAAGAATTGTAAGTATAAGTTTGTTTAGAAATAACAATTATGGCGGATGACATAACAGACACATTCTATTCAGTAAAAATAAAACGTTTTGTTTGATTGAAAATTTATGTTATAAGTAACATAAATGAGCTACATTTAATTCCTCGTACTCGTGTTGTATAAAGCTAAGGTATAAATCTTTTGAGTTATGATTTTTTTTTTTTTAGGTTTCAAGGTCTTAAAATTGTAACAAAATCAGAAAAAATTTAATATGACAATAGGATTTTTGACAGCATCACCTGGGATTTAAACTTATGATCTCCAGATGATAGAGCAGGCTGATTACCGTTGCTCCACTTGGAGGCCCCTGAAATGGGATATATCTAAACCCGTGATACTTACAGAATCGCAGTATAAATATAATCAGCACCTAGGTATCGTGATAATATTGTATCAGGTGGTCCCTGGTGATTCATGACCCTATAATGCAAATCAAGATAATTAGCTACAGTAGCTGTTTCGATATATACACAAAGTTTTAAATCGAGCACATGCCGCTCACATCGGACATAAAATTGATATAGTGATACCAGCCGTCTTCTCTGAATGGCTGTTCATACTGTAAACTGGTTCCTTCCCAAAAAGCAAACCAAGGAACCCTGTAGCACTATTCATGTAATTCTTTTTTCTCTAAGATCCTTCAGAGTAAATATCATCGTCTTTCCCAACAACTGAATTTGAAATAGTTCCTGGCATCGTGCCCTGACTTCTGACTGCGGTTTCTAAAAGCTAAAAACTGTTTTTTTAAATAAAATCTCGAAGCTGTTTCTGTTTTGCACGAATAATGCATGAAAAGAAAGAACGCAGAACAAATCTGACGTTCGTGCTCCACCCGGATGGCTATTTAAAATAGATCGCGCTCATAATATTGTTTGTGAAATGAATCTAGCGTTGAATGTAATAGACATTTTATTAGGAGATCAATAATGTGTAGCCTACGGCATAAGTAGTGCATTGAAAAACGTTATCCCCTGTATCAATTTCTCGTCTCTATACGTGCCGTTTCCTGTCCACCAGCCTTCAAAATACATACAGAGATATAGAGAAAGAAAGAGAGACTAAAAGAAAAAAGGAGACTTGAAAGGAAGGAAGAAAAACTAAAACTTTTTTAACAAAAGTATGTTTTGGTGAAAAAGTGAGGGATCAAAGAGCGAGAGCAGAAACGACCCAACGTCACCTCACACTCCATAAATGCACGCTGAAGGACAGAAGTGCGATCGAGATCGTGACTCGAAACCGTCTCTGTGTGCTAACCTGCTCTCCGAGGAAGAAAACCTTTTTTGTTTTTGACGTTGGCGTAAAACCAAGCACAAACGCATTTCACATTGCTTATTCAAGCTGGGTCTGTATGAGACTGTTCGGTAGCTCTGCTGTCTTCACAGAACATGACAGCACACAGTATTTGCCTAAAACTTGTCTCCAAACCTGCCGACCTCATGACTGCTTATAAGGATTCAAAATAAGATTTCAGGTATTCAAGATATCACTAAGGAGGACAGAACCAGTAACAGTTTACAAAACACACAGAAAACCTTTCATCAATCAAACACACAAACTCAAAAGTTAAACCTACAACCATTAAAACTTTTTTTTTTTGGTCTGCGTTTTGATCCCCGAAAATCGATGGATAACTTTTTGCAAAAAAAAAACAAACATCTGTCTGTGGGAACCGTACACACAACCATTCACGAAAACCACTTGCACGTTACAGGAACTCAGCTGGGAGTTACTGCCGCACCCACCGTACGGTCCTGACCTCGCTCCAAGCCATTTTCAAATGTGTGGGCCATAAAAGCCCAAGTTCCTGGGAGGCTACAGTTTTGGACGTAAGAAGGCAGTCCGAACATGTCTGCGAAAACATTCTACTGTACCTTGCTGGTATCCAAGCTCTAGTAAAATTGTGGGATAAGTGTATGAGTGTAGAAGGAGATTATATAAAGAAATAAAATAAGTTTTTAACTCTTATAACTGTGTTCTGTTATTTTGCACAATGAAAAGTCCTGGTATGACTTGAACACCCCTTGTAAAAAACATCTAAAAAAATGTATGCAAATGCAAGTAATAATTTGGGAAAAACATAAAGAAAATGTCTCATAAATGCCTTTACATTGAATGTGTTTTCTAAATAAGGTCATTTTTAACGAACCCAATAACAAAAATTATTTTTCATGAAAAATTCTCAATAAAAGCCTGTTCAGGTAGGTATTACATTTACAATTACCTAAAGAATACTTTTTTTTGCTAACAGACAAATTTGTTCCTTGACATGGTAAGAGGTAAGCGGTAAGAGGCTAGTTAGCCGTAGTTGGTTTTCCTGCATTGCAGTTCATATGAAATTTAACTGAATCACTCAGTCACTATAATCACAGGAAACAGAGTCATTTCCATAAGGGTCACCTAGAAGGCACATTTTTTTAATGCGATGTATCTTAAAAAATTTGCATCGCTAATTTAATCGAGACAGGAAAGAGAGCGGCAGCTGGCGGAAGAATTAATTCCGCTGTCAAAGTGGCCGCAAAGAAACCCGGCAAGGTGGCTAATCTAATTATCCGCTTCCATTTGCATCTTTTTTAATATTTTATTAAATTGGTATTAATGACCAAGAAAACAGCTTGGTTTGAAATAAGAATAAATAAGACCAAAAAAATGCTTCAGCTGGACATTTCAGCATTAAAAGTTAAAAAAATAAAAAAGGAGAGAGAGAAGCGGAGGTGAAAAAAAGCGCTAACTGCAGCAGTTTAGAGAAGGCAATTTAGCAATAAAGGCACACTCAGCTGATAGGTTTAAGTGTAAGTGATACACAGAGGTAAAGCTATGACATTGTGTTTAAAATGTTCGCCGTCAGCTCGGCGAAATGAGTTGAAATGTGTTTCCCCCCCCCCCCCCCGACCCCTCTCACGGGAGCACGTGATCATCGGCAAACGCTACAGCTCAAGGTTAAAAAACTGCCAAGGATGAGTTTTCTTTTCTCCACCATGAGATAATTTTTACTGTACCATAGTACAATATGTTCAAACATGAGGTACCCCACGGTGTTCATTAAGGTATTTTGGAACACACCAAAGTACCTACCATGATATTCATTAAAGTACAGTGTTTTATACCATAGTACTAAAACGATATCTAATGCAGTGCCACGGTACCTTCCCTATCTTTGTAATGGTTGAAGTACAACAAAAATATATTATGGCATGCCATAGTAAAGTTTCTTATGGGTGGGTTCCATGGTTAGTTGCCATGAATGACACTTATTATACAGCATTATTCCTTTAATTTTCATCCTCATTAAGAGTTAATGCCCTATAGCCATAGTGTTTTTAGGCTAGGTTGCTTTGCAATGAGAATTTTACACTATATTATTCCTAGCGATGGCGCCTGCCAATCAAAGGGTAGCTTGTATGGGTACAATTGATCACAAAGCCAATGATTCGGATCATAGGGCAGTGATGGCTCAGTCCGTTAAGGCTGTGGGTTAACTGCGCTCAGACCCCAGCCTTCTAACTGGGATATGCAACACATCCAGACCCTGCTGCTCCCTCACTAGACCCACTGCAGTTTGCGTATTATTCAAACCGTTCGACAGACAACGCCATCTCCACCACACTCCAACTGGCACTGATGCATCTTAACAGGAAGGACACTTATGTTAGAATGCTGTATATAGATTTCAGTTCAGCATTCAATACAATCATCCCCCAACACCTGATTGGGAAGCTGAGCCTGTTGGGCCTGAACACCTCCCTTTGTAACTGGATCCTGGACTTTCTGACCAAAAGGCCTCAGTCAGTACAGATCAGAAACTGCACCTCCAGAACCACCAGACTGAGTACTGGGCCCCCCAAGGCTGTGTACTCAGTCCCCTGCTGTTCACACTGCTGACTCATGATTGTGTAGCGACACACAGCTCCAATCAGATCATCAAGTTTGCTGATGACACGACCGTGGTGGGTCTCATCAGCAAGAGCGACGAGTCAGCATACAGAGAGGAAGTGCAAAGGCTAACAGACTGGTGTAAGGACAACAGCCTGTCTCTGAACGTCGATAAGACAAAAGAGATGGTTGTTGACTTCAGGAGGACATGGAGCGATCACTCTCCGCTCAACGTCTTTTCTTTCTGAGAAGGCTGAGGAGGGCCCAGCTTCCACCACCAATCCTCACCACCTTCTATAGAGGGAAAATCAAGAGCATATTGAGCAGCTGCATCACTGACTGGTTTGGGAATTGTGCCATATCAGACCGCAAGACCCTACAGCGGATAGTGAGGACAGCTGAGAAGATAATCGGGGTATCTCTCCCCTATTTATTATTTTATTTTTTATTATATTGCTAATTTTAATGAAATGAAGTATGTGCATAAACAATTGAGCTTATAGTGTGAGCTCTGGTACAGATGTTATAACGGGACCTGGTTTTTATTGGAGTGGGTGGACTTTCAGAGCTGCACAGGTGGATTTTTTAGTGTAATCTGGTAACCTGGTCCTGCACAATGTGTGGGCGGGAGCAAGTCAAAATGTAATTAATTAGTGTACCTCTGAGAGAATTTGAGGAAGTGAAAATATAATTTGTGCAATTGGGACTCGCTCTAGAACGGGTCCGAGTATAACGCCATATAGTGGCAGTATAATTTTATTTCACGCTGTGATGGTTACCCTTCGCAATTTAGCCACAGTTTACACTGGGAACCGTTGGGAGACAACTGCACGGATCACAGTTCATCTCCGATTAGTTGCACCACTAATATTTAAAAGTTAACAATTAGTTGCTTAATACAATGATGTTATGAAAATAGTAAGTAAAAAAAAATCAAAAACACAAGTGTGCAAATTTTTGCAAGATGTTTCACCACAGGCCTCTGACAGACACAGTGATACACAACTGATGCATTGAGCCGTTAATCTCCTTCGCCGTGTCCTCACCGCCTGTGTCATCCCAATGCTCCGGGTCATCTCACGTCAACAAATTTACTATGTGCTGCGTCAGGTCTCAGGCAACATAAACTACAGGTTTACGAGTGTGTATGCATGTGAAGAGGCTCTCTCACAGCAGGTCTCTCAGGCCCTCTTCATGTCATGTGGAGAAGGCATTAAACACACAAGACACACTCTCGTACACGAAAAAAACGGTTGCAGGAACCTTTTATCTCCATCATGTGCTATAAACCAACAGGAAGGCCTGAAATCTTTTCACGCTGGCTGACTGACGCTGGTTTCCATTTTAGGTTCGTCATCGCTAGCGCTGACTGTAGGGGGCCGAGAGTATAAATTATACTTTACTGCTAAAGCTGTGAATCTCAGGTAGACCATCAATTTGGGTTTGATTTTATGCCGTTGAGATTTTCAATTTAATTAATTTCAAAAGCATTAAAAAAGGTTCCTTGTCTGATGTGTCTCGAGGAGCTATATTTCTTGCTGAGGTATAAAATTATTATTTAGAGGACTTAACATTCGTAAGTTTACAAAAGTTTAAACGTTTTAAATGATTCTGGATCAAAAATGGCATGATTCATTTTTATTGAACCAAGTAAAAAAAACATCAATTCAATTGCACAGCTCTACTGCATTGGCCATGGATCTCAAAAACAAAGTCAACTGCACAAGCCAAAATGTTTCCAAAATTAGATTACTTCCATTGGATGTTGACATGCATGCCCTTTTTTATTTATATGTTTTGGTGGCAAAATTAAATTTTCAAAGTTGCATCAATGTTTTCAAGTCCAACGTCCTCTGATGGTTTATTACAAAATGCTCCTTTTAAACCATGATTTTATTTATTAATAGAAAAAAGCTGTTCAAACCTGCCTGGCCCTATGTGAAAAAGTAATTGCCCCCAAAACCTCATAACTGCTTGTGCCACTTTTAGGGGCAACAACGTTTGCGATAACTGGCAGTGAGTCTTTCACAATGCTGTGGAAGAATTTTGTTCCACTCTTCCCTTCAGAATTGTTTTAAATCAGCCGCATTGGAGAGTTTTTTCGAGTATGAATGGTCAGCCGTGGCTTTTTGCCTTGGAACTCTCCTAAGAATGCCATTCCTGCCCAGTCTCTTTTTTTATTGTTGAATCATGAGTCCTGCCGTTCTTTAGATGTTGTTCTGGGTTCTTTTATGAGGTCCTAGATGAGTTGTCATTCTGCTCTTGTAGTGATTATGGTAGGCCGGTCCCTCTTGGGAGGATTCATCACTGTTCCAAGTTTTGTTTTACCTGAGTCCCAACGCCTTAGAAATGGCTTTGTAACCCTTTCCAGACTGATACACGTCAATTACTTGAGAGATGAGACTTTTCTCATCTTTTCTTGACTTTCTTTAGATCGCGGCATGATGTGACACCTTTTTAGCGTGCCTCACTTTGTCAGACAGGTTCTATTTAAGTGATTTCTTGATTCAACTGGCCTGGCAGTAATCAGGCCTGGGTGTGGCAGGAAAATTTCCAAAAAATGGAAAAATCATTTAAAAATTGCATTTCATATTTACTTGGGTTACCTTTGTGTATTATTAACATTCGTTGTATCAACTGTGGCATATTTGTAAGTGTGGCAAATATGCAAAAAAAAAAACAAAACTTATTTTAAATTGGAAAATCCTATTTTTTTTGCGATGTAACAAGATAATTTAGTAGGTATAGGTTTCCGAACTTTTGGCGCTCGGAAAAAGAGATATTTAAAATATTTTGCACTAATTTATTGGATAAATCAAGGAAATTTATCATAATAAGTGGGCACAAATGAAAGAAAACAGGAATAAATTATAAATCAAGGAATCACATTATTCATCTCTTCCTTATGAATGAGAAAATAAATAAAAGAATGACTTATTTATCTGCTGTGAATCAACTGGAAATTGAACGAACAAATTATTTACCCTCTGCAGATGAATTCGAATTGGTCGCTTTCTTATATTTATTTTAGCAGCTGGGTTCTGAAACATTGGGGATCTACTGAAGCTGAACAGGGACGCTCTGTCCTGGTGGATCCAGAGTTCAAACCAGGAACACTGAGAGTGAAGTGGGAATACATGCCGGATTGGATTCCAGTCCATAGCAGGTCACCATGCACTTGGGAATTCATGGAATTATTTACACATCTGAAGTTATTTCACCTTCCGGCATTTTTTGGGGGAGGAAACTGGAGAAAATCTTGACAGATCTTGAGAGAACATGAGATTGATGACCCAAGCTTTAAGAAAAATCCCTTCTTTTTTTTTTGTTAAATGTATTCCCATAATTCTGCCACAATAAGAGGAATTTTCTTAAAATTGTCTTAAGTCTCCATATGTCCCAAGAGTGGCACACAAGGTCAAATTTACTCTCGTTCACAACTCCAAGCCACTTTTACATCACTTCTCCCAAGACTTTTATTATCCGGGGCATTCGAGCACCTCTTTGCCCTCGCCAACACGACTCACCACTTTCTATTGACTGTATTGCAGATTACAGCACTTTTAATACACCACAGACATTCAAGATTAAGCACTAAGGGACACGCTTGACAAAATCCAATTTCCTCACTCCTCCGTTCTGTCCTTCTCTCTCGGATAGATTTTAAAGTTGGAATTTTTGAGAAACGGAGACCTGACTGGAGAGGTTAGGGTTGGGAGAGGTCTCAAAGCAATAAAAATACCACCAGTACGGGTATACATGGGTAAATACTGAACATCCAGATTAACCAAAGCGGTTAAACATTATTTGTGAGTCATGCATGGCTGACTTCCATTTCCTTTGCTGTGTCTCCGTGCTAAAGGAGTAACTCAGTAGAATAGCTCTTACACTCTACATCCCTTAATTTGATTTATTTTCAACAGGCTTCCTCGTTATGTCTCAGGGACGTGAACAACAACAAGAGAGCGTATGAGAAAAAAGAAAGGGGATGGCTCGAGGTTACTGTGCGGATCTCTTGATTGCAGGAGGAAATGGCGTGACCTCAGTTAGCCCCAGAGGTGAAAGAGTGCATAGAAGCACGTGCTCGTGGGTCGAAAAATAGAAAAGGGAAAGCAAGGTTAAGGAAATCGATATTTCATAAATCAATCTAACGTATTCATAAATATTGGAACAAGGATAAGGGTGTATGTTTTTTTTTGGCATGCAGCCTACGAAAACCACCACAGTGAATTTATGAAAACAATCAAGATGGACACTTAAAATAGGTGTGTGTGTGTGTGTGTGTGTGTGTGTGTGTATGAAAATGCAAGACTTTTGTCAAACTCCTTGAACTAAAGCTAAAAGTCTTAACTTTGCTCAGATGCTCACTGTTGATGTACACAGGTCAAACGCCCCAGAAATATATCGTTGTCCCAATATTTATGAATCTGTTCCTATCTATCTCTACCCTTTTTTTCTATTAGAAAAAAAAAAATTTTGATGGTTATGGATCACAATTCTTTTGTGTGTCAATACATGTATCGCCACAATGACTCCATAATCTTTTTATTATTATTATTATTATTATTATTAATAATAATAATAATAATAATAATAATAATTTGTAGTGTATGAAACTAATTACACTTTTTACACTAATTACACCTTTATAATTATTCTACCATCATCACTCAGCGAAGTTTGGCCCATAATCTGTTAACTAATCATACAATCTCACCACTCACGCGGTGGCCGTAAGTATCATCATGATTCACCGCGAGTTTTGGCCTAAAGGTGGTTTGGCTTTTAACTATTCACATATTGGCAGGCAGCATCTAATAATTATCTAATAACCAACACCACAGTGCTTTTCACTCCACACTAACAGACATAATGACTTTCTTGGTGATAATTTTACAGCAAATCTAATATCACTTCAAGTTATCATTCATATCACTGGAATGTTGACAATGTTTTACATGATTAGATATTTAATATATGATTCCTAATTTATCCTACATTACAATCCTTTTAACTTACCTACTATTTCCTTTTTTTCTGAAAATTTCTAAATCTGTCGTACGCTTTTGCCCAAGTCCATCCAGCACCTTAATGCCACGGCTACATCAAAGCTGATCGAAGCTCACATCAAATCAAGTGGACTTTCTGCATCTCAGCCAGTGGTACACACTACTTTAGTAAACTGAAGTGTAGCCTGAAGCACTTGAGATTGGACTCTGATTTAGCTGAAGTACCAGATGTCAAAGCAAAGATGCTGACAGTGGATCGGGGCGGGAGATCGCCACTCCCCGTCTAATTCGTTTGGAAGGAACAGACTCTCACAGCCAAAAGGGAATGTCAGCTAGCCGTAAACACTTCCTGTCAGGATAAGAGCGCTTCCGTAATCCTGGAGCTAAACCCTCTTGGCCTTTATTTCCAGCAACTGAAAGCAAAACGACGCCTAGTTTACTTCATCCGCCCCCGGCAGAAACATGAGTTCAAAAAGGAAAAAAGAAAAAAGAAAAAAAGCTGGAGTACTTTTTTTATGATGTACAGTACTACAGTATGTGGCCTTGATCATGCAAAAAAAAAAAAAAATATCCACGTATAAGAGAAAGGTTGGTATTGTAACAATGCCGGAACGACGTGTAGCCTTAAAATAAATTCTGATGTTCAGCCTAAATATAGAACTGCACAACGAGGCACCTATCCAGGCTAAAAGTACAGGTCAGAGCCTTTTTTTTTTTTTTATCAACCAAAACCCTGACTCAGCATAGCTCCTCCTATGAGATACACAAGTCAATTGCATAACTGCTGGGAGATAAAGCCAGGCTCCATGTTTCCAGAGAAGCGGTTAAAAATACCTCCCGTTTCCATACTCCGCCCGCTGTCTTTTCCATTTTCCAGCAGTTTTCTTTATTTTCTATTATCTGGACAGGGACGCACCTTCAAGCTTGAACTGAAGTCCTGGTGCTTAGATTATTTGCTCTTCCCTGTCTCACTGCACACACATACACACACCGCTCCGAAAAAGCCTGAGCAGATCTCTCATTGACTAAACAGGAGTCCTAGTGGAGCCTTTAATCTGGTAAAGCAGAAAGACCGCAGTTTAGCTCCATTTAACCTGGATCATGTTTAGACGCAGGTGCTTCAGGGACAACTGTGCAAACCCTCTAAATTTAGTTATCGAGCTCACGCCTGGTAAAACATCCCAATCTCTCATGACCTTCCCCAGAACACATTCCTCGCCACAGTGCTGGCAAGGGCCTGGTAGTATTTAAACTGGGTGGCGTCATACTGAACCTCAGCAAGCTTATGAATGGAGCTATTTTAGCTCAGAATTTCGAGCGTTCCTGTGAAACCAAACCGCAGTTACTCCTGACTCGTGGTCATCCAAAGGGGGAGTTTTCTCCCTCGTTTAACTGCGCTGACACTTCCAGGAAGGATGAGCGTGAATTACGAAAAACGCGCCTCGTACAAAAGCGTACATAGGAGTACTCGGAGTTTTGTTTTCCCCGCCGTGGTGCAAATGTCAACCATCTTGTCTAACAAAACAGTCACGGATTCCTGAAATATTTGAGAAAATGCGTGCAATCGTTCGGTCTACTAGTGAAAGCCGTCATTCTTGTGTCTTCCTTTGACACGCATTCAATTACTTTTCTCACAAAGAAGTTGTACTCACACGGCAACAAAAAAACTCCCTCATCACAGCACACTGTTGCCATAGCCGCTGATAAAACCGGATGCACGGTTAGCCAAAAGGTTTTCAGTTTCAAACAATCATAAAATAGAGTTGACGGACCTTTAAATCGTATATATCTTTGGAAATGCATAGGGCATCGAATTAAGATTTTAATTAGGTTAAGAATGCATCCTGGCATACAGCGATGAAGCTCAGTAATGCAGCAATAATTTTAGGAAAAGTTTTATTCCTTTTTATTATAAGTCGCAATTTTCCATTATGACTTGTACAATAGCAGCTATAAATAGTCCTTACCTAACCGGATCGTTTTCCCCCTCCCCCATCACTTGAAGCTAATACAAAGAAAAATTGCAGCTCATAATGTCCCCAAGACCCGGAAAGGTCCTGAAGTTTTTGTAGTGTAAGAAAACTTTTCCTAAAGTTTTAGCTTCACCTTTGTTTGTAAGAGCCTTTGCACTGGAGACTTCTTCCCCCCAAAAAATCGACAAAACAATTGCTAGTTGAAAACTCAGATCAGGTTAAATGTGTTTATGTGGACCATCTGGCAAACTGTACCCGAGCCGCCTAAACTAACAGCATTATGGGTAACGTCGTTGCACTTTAAAGCCTGTGCTCGAACCATAATGAAGCTAGTCATTATGATATGAATATCCGTCCGTAGCTAGTCAATACAGGAAACATGCATTTCGGTTTGAACGTCTAGCCAAACGTCTAGCCTGCAGTCTGAAACCTACTAGTAGTATTATTAATTGGGTAATGCTTGTGTAATAAATGGCATAATACTATAAATACTATAAATGTTTAACGTCATACTGATTGACCAGTTAATATGATGATGATCTGTATATTATGACCTTTTCTTGCAAACATTATGGATGCATGATCTGATAAAAAAAAAAAAAAATCTTTAGATACATATTGCGATTTAAACTTTGATACGCTATTAAATGTATCTAAGCTAACACCAAGTAATGGCATAAATGATCTTATTAACAGTATATATAGCCTATATGTATTTAACTCTTTAAAGAAAATAACAAACACTTAAATTACTGACTTTTCTATATAAATTCCTGATTGAAAAAAAAATTGGAGCCTTTTAAGATTTAAGATAATTGCATTTGTTCACAGTCTGATTTTGCAATATTAATGCGATTAAGTACGTGTAGCACTAGGAATCGTGTATCTGGAGAAGAGTTTAACAACAAGCATTTACACTTGCCATTCAAATAAGTCTTCGGGCAGCCCAACTGAAGTCTGATTGCTGCATCAGTTAATATGTAAATCCTCTGATAACCTTAACCAATTCCTGTATTGTTCCCTGGATCCTGTTGTTTTATGCAAAAGATGGTTACCACATCAAAATGTACGATTTTGCATACTGTTTATCGTGTCTTTAAACTCGCAGGACTTGGGGGGACACTTCACAGTCACAGGCTGTTTGTAATACCCCGACTATACTTGCCTTTCATGATAAGTGTATGATGGTCATGAAGGTTACATTATGGTTACATTAACCCTGGCGAAATGCACTGTCGTGTCTTGGTGACAGTGGAAGCTGATGTTTGGATGAGTGAAGCGTGTATTTTTATATTTTTCAAGGTGAAGCCAAGAATAAATCCTGAAATCTTTTCTTTTGTAACCATTTTTCTTGTGTTTCACGTTTTGAATTTATATGATACAATATGTAGAACCTGGTTATGATACATGCAAATCGAAAAAAATAGATCTTATAATTGTTCTCCTAAGGTTACGTCTGCATTTTTACATGTAAACGTTCCTTTTCTGTCATTTAAAACACCCAGGTTCCAAATACAGTTATTGATCATTTCTGTTGTCTTTCTTTTGTTAAACTATCATCTAAATTTATCCCATTCTGACCTAACAGCTCTGTCTAAGGGAGGCATAAAAGAGAACATGGAAAAATGTATTAATTCCAAAAAATGCCACTGAAACGCCTCACTTACAGGTAGACAGAAAGACGTTTTCAAGAAAATATATTTAGGTAAGAATCCCGCAACATGCCCGAGAGATTGCAAAACTTAGGTCTGTCATTAACACACCTTCAAGGCAAGGATATTAAAAAATGTAAAGCTGTAGCTGACTATGCAATCAACCTACGTTACCCCAAAGCTTACAAAGTTATGGCATGTCTTTGTTTATTAGTCACATAGTGGATCATCAAATATAATTAGTTTAACAACAGAATAGCATCCACTCCAGGGCTTTTGGACATGTGCCATATACTTGAAGTTCTATTATATATTTTTAATTTTATATTTTTCTGTTTGGTTTTAATAAGAATCAATCCATTCCTATAAAAATGCCTATGTCAGCTTTAGGTTTCCGCTGATTAGAACTGGTGCAACTCCCACGAGGCTGGAAGACGCATCTACATACAGTATATTCAGCCAGTGTTAGACAGTTGGATCCACCCTTTATGTCAGGGCTTCACTGGTCTTTCCAGAAGATCGGTAAAGCAGACACATCTTCAAGGCTAATCAGCCAGGGAACTCCGTGGCGTTTGCTCTATATAAATATTGACTTTATAAATATTGATCTAAACCCCAAATGCTAATGTGAACTTTGAATCCACACCGCATAGTTAGCATTACTGTAGTTTCAACTGGGGATCGGCACAAGCAATCCAAATAATGACAGTGATTTATTGTTATGAAACAACACACAAATGAAGTAATGTTTGGATGGGACTTCTTTTTTTTTTACATTATTCAGTAGCAATCAATCAATCAAAGATATCAAAAATATATCAAAAATCCCTGTGTATAATTTTGCATCCTCAATGTCTTTTGATGACATTGGCTCGGTTTGGTGGCAATTGTATAGACCCCTAGGAGAAGTATATAAAATTCCATTGGGTGTGTTTTGCCAACAACCCAAAGTAACTGATTTCCTGTTGAGTAGAGCCCATAACATGCATAGCGAAAGCTTTTCAGCTCATAAGATCTAAATATGTACTAGGTTTAACATGTTTCCAAAATGGATTACGCACAAACCCAGCCATAAAGTCCAAGGAATTGTCTGTGGACCTCGAGACAGTATTGTATCGAGGCACAGATATGGGAAAAGGCACAGAAAATTTTCTGCAGCATTGAAGGTCCCAATTAGAACATTGGCCTCCATCATCCGTAAATGGAAGAAGTTTGAACTACCAGGACTCTTCCTAGAGCGGGCCACCTGGCCAAACTGAACGATCAGGGGAGAAGGGCCTTGGTCAGGGAGGAGACCAAGATCTCCATGGTCAGTTTGAGGTCCAGAATTTCTCTGTGGACAGTGGAGGAGCTTCCAGAAGAACAACCATCTCTGCATCATTCCACCAATCAGGCCTGTATGGTAGAGTGGCCAGACGAAAACCACTCCTCAGTAAAAGGCACATGACAGGCACCTGGAGTTTGCTAAAAGGCACCTGAAACATTTTTTTTTGTTGAAGCCACTTTGGCACCAATTACAGCCTCAAGTCTTTTTGAGTATAATGCTACAAGATGTTTGCTCCTTTGGAAGGTTTCTTCTTCTAGAAGACAATTTCTACAGACAATTCCTTGGACTTCATGACTTGGTTTGTGCTCTGACACGCACTGTTAACTGTGGGACGTTAATTAGACAGGTGTGTGTCTTTCCAAATCATGCCCAATCGAGTAAATTTAACACAGGTGGACTCCAATCAAGTTGTAGAAACATCTCAAGGATGATCAGTGGAAACAGGATGCACCTGAGCTCAATTTTGAGTGTCATGGCAAAGGCATGTCTTGCTTATTTTTTAGGCCTTTTCAAGATTTTTTAGGTCCTTATTCTGACCAGGGAATATTTATATTTATACCTTGTGACATTCTAGCAGAATGCGAGTAATAGCCTGAATGCTAACCAAAGACGTGCTAAAAAAAAATAAAATGGGGACAAACATTTTAAGCTATGATGTTGTTGAGGCATCAAACTTTTCTAGAACTCACTTTTCTATTAAATACTATTTAAAATCCTTATTTCATGTGTCAAGTTTTTAAGCTGTCAGTTTAAACTTATTTAAACGTTTGGTTGGTTGTTAGCATTAGCCAACATAGAGTTCCTGTAATGTCTTGATACGTTCATTTTGGGCTTCTGAACATTTACAGTTGTAAAAAACCTAAAATGATTCCTCTAAATAAAAAGTATGCAAACTAATGCTAGCCTGCATGATTATAGAGATCTGATCATTAATTCTATCTGAATAATAAAGGAGCCTGAAAATTGGAATTGGTACAACTGAACTGCCAAATGAGGTAAACACACAATCACACCTGGCAGACAAAAATGTAAACAATGTAGTGTTCATGTGCAAGGTCAGGCGGTGTGTGAATATGTGTGTGTGTGTGTGTGTGTGTGTGTGTGTGTGTGTGTGCTTTGTGAAGTTTGTTTGCTTCCATTATCTGCTGTTTATGTTTGACTAATTCACTTTGAGAAGTCCTTGAGCACTTTGTGCTGAGAGTGAAGAAAGTAGTGTGTGTGTGTGTGTGTGTGTGCGTGTGTGTGTGCATGCACTGGGGGTGCGGTGGTGTTAATTAGCACTACAGCACGATGCTAATTGATAATCTACTAAACTCAGTCAGTCAGGAAGGCCTGATTGTTATAAACCAAAACACATTAAGAGTAATAATGCCAAGAGCTGAGGCCTAAACCATGCTGAACTGTTAAGTCTGTGTGCCACGCCATGCATTACGAATGCTAATGCTGGCAATAACAATACTATACCGCTTCATTTCCACCTCAAATCCTGCCATCACATCCGACAAGCTTCCCGTTAGCCGTTCGACCTTTTAAAAGCGCTTTTAAAAGAAATAAATGCAAGCTGTTGTTTTTAAGCTCACTGTTGTACGAAATGGACAAAGCTATCGGCATGCTGAGCATTAGGTAAACGCTTATATAATTAGCAACCACTAGTGAAGTACTTTAATTATCAATTGGCCCCTTTCGCAGTGTCCAAAGAATGAATGTCTTTGTCTCTCAGGAACGCCAGCCAAACATGACTCATCATTATTTAGGTGTGCCATAACTTCCATTTCCTTGTTTATACTGGCTAATGTAACAATGATTGATTCTGACATTCCTAATATCCAAGAAAGCCCTAAAGATAAATTCACTGGTTTTGGTACTATTTGGCTAAAATTTGCGGCAGACTCCAACCCAGTGTCCCCTCAAAGCCATGTCAACAGGCTAGAACCTACAGGGAGCATGACTGCAGTAGCATCAACTCACTGCTTGAAAAACTTGAAGGTTTCTAACAGCTGGCTTAGCAGTGCAGACTGGGCTAACTGGGGTTCCCAAATTGTCCGTACTGTGTGAATGAGTGTGTGAGTGTGCGTATGTATTTGTGCCCTACGATGGATTGGCACAGCGTCCAGGGTGTACCCCACCTCATGCCCCAAAACTCCTGGAATAAGCCTCAGGCCCCCTGTGACCCTGAATACAGGATAAAGCGGTATAGATGATTTTTAAATTAGATTTGTTTTTTTTATGCTTTATTGGCATGCTGTTGTGCACTGGTGTCTTTATTTCTTGGCCACAGTTTACTTTTTTGTCTATGATTTGTGCTGCAATGGTCTGGCTTGGTATGGGACTGGACATGCTGGCCTTTGGTCCCCATGGGCATGGGTGAGCCTTGGGTGTCTATAGTCCTAACACCAGTTTGATGGTGTGAAGTTGGTGATCTGTGTTGTTCAGGTAACCAGTCAGTGATCACACTGTTATGGCTGATTGGTGCTGTTTTTCTACTGCTATTATTATTATTATTATTATTATTGAATTACAGGAATTCCTTCCTACACAGTTCACAATCTTTTCAAATGCATGCCCAACGTACACTACCATATAATTTACTGATCAGGGTAAACTGGCCTCTCCGGTTCAACGTAAGCGTTAATAACAACGTTCACCAACAAACACAACATTCCCAGACTCGTTCCAGGGCTCAGGCATTTCTGTCATCCAAAAACAGCTGGATTCCACTTATCGAGAGACAAGATCCGGATATTAATTACACACAGTCATTTCCTAACGTTGGGTTGGAACGGTACACCAAATTTCTAAACTAAACTAACCAATATCACAGTGTTCAGACAGAACTGCAGTACAGGCCAGAACATGGTGATAAGACACATGTGTGCTGCCTTGTGTTAGTCTCTTTGTCGAGTATGTTTTCCCCTAAAAGCCCCAGGGAGATTAAACCTTTGATTGCTTTCTAAAGAGGTTAATAAACATAATGCGCACATGAAAATTCTGAGGAATTGTTCATTTACCACCATCAAAACCCTCTCATTAAAGCCCTGTACCTTCACCTATTACATGGATGATATCAAGTCTCAAAATCAGACATTCCCTCCAATGGCTCAAATTGTGTCCAATATGTTCTGAGCACTTTCCTGCCCACCAGCGTCCACAGGTTTACTTCATTTTGGTGTTCTTTTCACATAAAAAACATGATTTAAATGGCTCAGACCAGTTGTCCTGCACCAAAACCAGGGGAAGTCCTAAATGTTTCAGAGACTCAGAGATAAACAAGAGCCCTTGAGCTTGTGTCTCAGGCCAAAGCCTGTTAAAAAAAAAAAAATGGGTTGAGTTTCACCCTTTCATCACAAGGCCTCTATGACTAAACAATATAACCAATTCAGATTTCCTTCCTGTGCGGTATCTTTACAACAGTATACCACCACACTTTATTATTTATACACCCTATTCTAAAAGAACGAAAAAATAAATAAATCAGTGATATTGCATGTAGTTCTGGAAAATGCTGATAGGGTATGATTAAAATCCTTCACGTCCGTCACCACACTGAATAGACACGCATAACAGCAGACTGCGTGCCTTAGGGAGGCGAAGACAAATGCTGCACGATGTCCATGCGCTACAACACACTGGAGAGTTGCCGGGAATGTCATTTAATCACCTCCAACCTCAGCCGTAACAAGGAGCGTTAGAGCTGCATGTGCAATCTGTTGCGCTGTAATTCCGGGTGTGAAATTAGAAGCTTCTACTGCGTTGCTAACGAAAATAAATTAGCTGGACTATTATAATAAGGGCTAGGGGTGTTAACTGGTAGGGAATGTTTATGGCATGAATGCCTAGGCTAGAAATATTAAGGCATGAATTGGCCATTTATAAAAACACACAAGCTGATGGTGAAAAAAATATCTGCAAATGCACCATTATACCACACAATTAACCCTGAAATCTTAACACCCCTAGATAGTGGCTCAGAAGTGATAACCCCTTCAGGCATGGTGTCCACGATTAATTTAACTCCATTTCGGATTCGATTAGATTATTATGATAAAGTTCTCCAAACCCCTTGGGCTCAGTATCAGTAGATCCACTGCATTATTGTAACTGTATTGTGACTGTTTTGTATTTAATCCAATCATTATTTCATTGTCAACACCATCAATCAAAGATGGTCAACAAGGGTAGCCGGGGAGAAAATACCTCGAGCCAAGATGTAAAAACCGTTTATCTAAAGTGGTCAACTCAGGTGAAAGCAAATACGTTGATGGACAGGAAACTGTGATGGACATTTCTCTGTTTTAGAATCCTCAATTAAAAGCAAAATCTGGTCTTTGTTCCTTAAAAAACCAACCGTCGATGTACGTTGCAGCCATGCACCAGTGGAGTCAGGTTACTTTCCCACTGTTGTTTGTGCTACCTGCCATTCGATCTGTTGCCGTACGGCTTTGAATTCCAACCACCACAACAAGCACATCTCTATCTTTCTTTACTATTGTTTCAACAACCTAGCCCAAAATTAGATTTCTTTTTCACTTCGTAAAAACTGTTTAGCCTTTAATGTATATTAGAAATGGCACAATGGCTTAGTGGTTAGCACTGTGGCCTGACACCTCCAGGGTTCAGGGTTCGATTCCCGCCTCGGGTCCGCGTGCATAGAGTTTGCATGTTCTCCCTACGCTTGGTGAGTTTCGCCAGGGTACTCTGGTCTCCTTCCATAATCCAGAGACATGCAGATTAACTGTTAACTGGTGTTCCCAGGGGTGTGTGTTTGGTCCCTCCAATACTGTATATAACCACCTTGTCCACAGGTTACCCCACCCCCGTTCCAGGCCGCTGCAACCTTGTACAGGATAAGCGATATAGAAGATGAATAAATGTCTGGATTTATGGTAGTAATAGGGTAAAAGGGACAAACTGACCATTTTGATTCATACAAATTCACATTTCATACAAACCTAAATAATTCTTTTGACTATGTAAAGCTGCTTTGCGGCAATGAAAATTGCTAAGAGCGCTATACAAATAAAATTTAATTGAATTGAATTAATATGATGCAGTTCCTCTATAATCCCATAGGTAGCGCACTATAAACTATTACCATAGGCAGCCAGTACAACATCCTGTGTGGTAGGTGTAAATTATTTGATTTATATTGAATCTGGATAGTTATAAAATCGCAACAACAAAAAAATCACAATACAAATCGAATCAGCACCAATGTATCATGATAATGTTGTACCGAGATTCCCTCGTGAAAGTATAGAAATCATTCACAAAAAAAAACAAATGTCTTGTCCTGTTCATGCTCCTCTCTTTCATTTTTCATGTGGCATTAAAAAGGGCGAAGCTAGACTCTCTCTCTGACTTTTAATAAGACATTCAGTAAACTAACAGAGACATGATAACCTGTTCGAACTTACATCATCAGATATTTAAAAATATCGAAGAAACCGCTTCTAATCAGGCGTCAGCATCACAACACCCCTCCATGTATGAGAACACACACCTGCATCGTGTTGGATTCCCCTCCTGTTTGCCAGTGCTATGCATAAGGCTCTTAACCCGATGGCCTAAACATCATCACTCTGCCATGTACCGGCCCCAAAGCTGACATAGGATGACATAGGAGGAGGGTTAGTGATTGTGCTTACAGGAAATCCACCATCGCTATAGAAACGATGCAACCCGTAACCCAACATGCTCCACAGCACAAACCGAATAAAGTTTTCAAAAAAAACAAATCATTACTATAGCCAAATTAAAACTCGCATAATAATATAGAGAGCGTCAGACTCTGACCAATCAAAATCGAGCGTTCGACCGACCATGCTGCGCTACATCTAAAGTTAATATTTCTCAAAATTACTTTTGCTTTTACTATTACTTGCTTTTAAATTACTATTCTTTATTCCTCCTGGTGTTCCTCTTGCCGGAGGAAAGTTGATTCATTCTTTTGGGTGTGTTGGAGAAAAAAAGAAAACACACACACACACACACACACACACACACACTACAAGTTACACGAGCATGTGTAGTAGACAAGCAGGATTGAGAAACACTGTACTCATTTCACCTCAGAGGCTTGCCATGTGTGTGTGTGTGTGTGTGTATTTGTGTAAGCGCCACACCTTGCAGAGAGGTGCGGCAGGTATGATTGAGAGGAAGAGGAAGTCTGTGATCAGTAACACAGTTTGCACAACTCAAACATTCCTGGCTGTTTTCCGAACGCGGTCGAACACCTTCAACGTGACGTAACTGAATAAACGTATGAGTGTGTGTGTGTGTGTGTGTGTGTATGGGATCTGTTCCCTGTTCTGGTGTTGGATTAGTGGGATAACAAGTCTTAAGCAACAACAGAAGTGAGTCAAGTGCTGAGACATGACGGGAGCATTAAAACAAAAAAGAATTGAAAAACAGAAAAAAAAATCATTAGTTTAACATTAAATTCAAACATTTCTGTTCAGTTTACACTCCGGTTTTGATTATGATTATGAATAAACCCCATGCTGTCACATGTGGACGTCAAGCTACGAAGGCTCTGCCAAAGCTTGACACTAACCCATGCTGAGAAACGAGATAACGCAACTCGTTCTGCAGGTTTCGACAACGCATCCCACGTGCGGCGCAGCAGGATCGCACACACTCCGTCCTCTACTCCTTCAGCCTAATGCTGATAATAACTTACGTTCTTAAGGGTTAATAAAGTTTCTTTTTTTTCACTTTATTATGTTTTAGCTGATTGATGTGCCTCGTGCCCCGAGTTCACCCTGTGACTCTATACCGGATAAGTAGCATGACAAGTAATCGAATAAACGAATGAATGAATTTCAAACAGCATTTCCAGACCCAGGCTCTGTTTACAAGATTTGAAGATGATGTCCGCTCTTATCTCCAGTAATAAATAATAATAATCATAAAATGATAATCTCACAGACATGTGATACACTATACAGTATGACCTGCCCTGGGAACCACTGACTTGTGGATGCCAGATACGTCAACTTTAAATCTGTGCCTTTAAAGCGAGAACACTGAAGCAGAGCCGCATAAGATGATCTGGGTTTTTTTCTTTCTTTCTTTCTTTCTTTCTTTCATTTTTAGTTAGTTAGAAATCCTAAGCCAGAAGGGCTCATTATTATTGCATTCATTATTAAGTTGTTATTATATGTATTTACTAGCCTGACTTGTCGGTTGGATTGAAACCAATAAACAATTAAATCAGAACAAGAAGTTGAATTAAATATCATCATCATCTTGCCTCTGATGTGTTTGTTTAAGTGAAGGAATAAAAAATTTAGAGAAAGCCTGGAATTTAAAATCTAAGTTAAATTAGTGATTTATCATTCAGTCGGTCATGTCTATACTGCTTTATCCAGTGTACAGGGTGACGAGGGAGCGGCTGGACACTCTGTGCCTAGGAGACTTTGGGCACGAGGCTGGGAAAACCCTGGACAGGGTCAAACCCGTCGCAGAGCACACGCACATGAATTGCAATTAACCTAATCTGTAGGAGGCTGTAGTCTTTCGGCTGCACCTGTCGATGGGATTGCCACGATCCGAACACGACTGGGCACCGGTTTTACGCCCCTTCTTGACACAACCCTCACATTTTATCCGGGCTTGGGACCGGTAGTGCATCCAGTGGCTAGGGTTTGTTTGGGCATTGGGGTTTGGGAATCTAACCCGGGCCTTCCACATGGAAAGATGAGCCACTGATGCCCTGGGAGGAAACCGGAGCACACAGAGAAAAACCACCAAGCACCAGTAATAAATAATAATCCTAAAATGATAATCTCACAGATATGTCATACACTTTAACCTGCTCTTGTGTGTGCCAGATACATCAACTTTAACCCTGTGGTTGTAACGTGGGAACCCTGAAGCAGAGCCGCACAACCCATGATCTGGGTTTTATCTTTTTAAGAGATGGAAACCCTGGTTCACGCTGCACACAGACCCAGGACTGGAATCGAACCCATGACCCTGAAGGTGATTTATTATTATTATTATTATTATTATTACTACTATTATAGAACCCTGGTTCTATTCTAACTTTTTGTTGTTTTTAAAACTTTTCCCTTTGATTGTGATTTATGTCTCTTTTTTTTGATGATGATGATGATGATGATGAAGTCTACCTGTTGCGGACAGGTTAAAAGCAGCCCTCACCTTGTCCTGTTTGGGCTCGTGCTCGGCGGCTGGAGACGTGGGAGATCTCGTGTTCCCGGCAGCCGCCTGGTTCGCGTTGGCACCGCTGCCGCTTCCACTCCCACCAGTACCACCACCACCAGTAGTACCAGTAGCGGCAGTAACACTACTACCACTACTACTACTACCACCACCTCCACCTCCTCCTCCGCCGCCAGCACTCGGGCTCCTCTCCAGCGTCTCCACTTTGATAAGCCGGTGTTTGGGAGAGACGTACTTCACCTCGGACAGCGCTGCGCCCGAGAAAGGCGTGTTGGCGCCGGCTGCGTACGGATCCTCGAAGTCCAGCTCCTTCTGGAGTTTGTACGCGGCGAGGATATCCGGCTGCGCCGGGCTCGGGTATCCCGCGCCGCCCGTGCCGCTGCCCGCGTGCTGGTACGCCGCCGCCGCCGCGGCCGCGTGACAGTGCCGGTAGTCCGGTCTCGGGGGCGCCGGCGGCGACGCTTTGGCGCTCTTGAATCCCAGGTGCTCCTTGAACCATTTGGCCATGGTGGTGCCAGCGCATCGCTCACCGCTCCGACACGCCGAGGTTTCCGCTCCGGGTTTCCTCCTCCTCGTCCTCCGTGGTTCCTCCGGTGGAGTCTCCGTGCAACTCAACTAAACTCAACTAAACAAAAAAACACTCGGAATACAAGCTTAACGCGCCTGTTTCGGACCCGCGATCACTTTCGGATGTGTGCTGGAAACTCCACCAGTGTGTGTGTGTGTGTGTGTGTGTGTGAGTAAGTGGAAGCGCGTCCCCGAGCGCTCAGCCCACGTTTTTCCCCTGCGCGCTAGGGTTGCCAGGTGTTCCAACAAAGGTGCCAGATTGATTCTAATTCTGTCACATATTCAGACAATCTATAGCCAAACTCTAAAACAGTGTAGTTCATCACCAGTTTTTGTTTAGTTCGAATCGCTTATCCCAGATATATGCAGAAGAAGAAAAAAACAAGTGTAAAATAATGTTCGATCTGGCAACCCTGCGTGTGCTTTGTGAATGGAGCTCGACATCTCCGCCTGTCTGTGCAGTGCGCTATAGCAGGAGGGGTTAATCCGACCTCTGATTAACTCACTCTCTCATCGTCTATACCGCTTTAAAGGGTCATGGCCGAGTGCTAGAGCCTATCCCACTATCCCAGGAGACTTAAAGGAAGAGGCGGGGTACACCCTGGTGTCAATCCATCACAGGGCTCGAACACACATACTCGAACGCGCACTCATGCGATTTGGGTACGCCAGTTAGTCTAATCTGCATGGGTTTGGACGGTGGGAGGAAACCGGAATACCTGGAGGAAGCCCACCAAGCCCGGGGAGAACATCAAACTCCAGGCACACAGACCACGAGGTGGGAATCGAACCCAGCCCCTGGTGGTGCAAGGCAACAGTGCCAACCACCAAGGCATTGGGTTTAATTAACAAGAGAGAAAAAAAAAGAAAAAAACGTCTTGTTTAGGTGGCACATATTGTCGTTATGCTGTTTCATCAAAACACCTTAAAATCTGTGTATACAACAGTGTGTAAAATCTGTACACACTGTTGTATACAGACGTTAATACACTGTGTTATCCTCCCTATTTGAAACTTTCTAGATCATAAATGTTAAAATTGGCTTCATTTTGAGTTTAAATCGAAGCATGCTTTGGTGCTTTTTTGATGCAGCATGCACATCCAAAGCAATTCGTCTCTCATGCTTAACCGCAATTTTTTCTAGGTACACTATATGGAAAAGTATTTGGCCAAACCTGCAATGACATTGTATCCAAATACATATACTGCAGCTATAACAGCTTCCACTCTTCTCATACGGTTATCCACAAGATCTTGGAGAGTTTCTGTGGGAATTTGTGCCCATTCGTTCTGTAGAGAATTTATGAGGTCAGGCACTGATGTTGGATGAGAAGGCCTGACTTGCAATTTCCGTTCCAGCTCATCCCAAAGGTTCTCAATGAGGGTGACGTCAGGGCTCTGTGTGGGCCAGTCAAGTTCTTCCACACTGAACTCATCAAACCATGTCCTTAGGGTCCTTGCTTTGTATACTGGGGCATCATCATTATTATTAAATATTATTGGAATAATAATAATAATAATAATAATAAATTGCCTTCCACAAACTGTCGCCAGAAAGTCTGAAGCTTAGCATTGTCCAAGATGTTGTTGTATACTGTAGCATTAAGATTGCCTTTCACTGGGGATAAGAGGCCTGATTAAAACACCTGAATTCAATAAACAACAGGTTTGGCCAATGCTTTTGGCTATATAGTGTATATATGGTGGTACGGTGGCTAAGTGGTTAACACTGTTGCCTTGCACTTTCAGGTCCTGGGTTTAATTCCCGCGTTGGGTCTGTGCATGGAGTTTGCATGTTCTCCCTGTGCTTGGTGGGTTTCCTCCCACAGTCCAAAAATATGCTGATTTAAAAATGTCTAGTGCTGATTTATTTCAAAATTTCCAGTAGTGTGTTAATGTGTGTGTAAGTGTTGACCTGAGATTCTACCGTGATCATACAAATAGGAATAAATACAATGGTCGCCACTGGCTTCCATTAGTCACCATTTGCCTTTATGGTCCCTAGTTGGACTACAGAGGTTCCTAGATGGATGGATGTAGTGTCTATGCAACATGTACCTAAATGCATGTCTCGGAGGGCATTAGTGGCTCCGGGGGTTTCTACCATCCCATGTGAAAGGCCAGATTTCAGTTTCTGCCCGATGCCCAAACCCCAGCCACTGCGCAGTTTCTGTTATAAAGAAGTTAAAACATTAGCAACTAATTCATGATGTCTCTTGATTTTTTTTTCCTTTATTATTATTTTTTTTATAAATATATATAGGGTTTAGGATTGTGTAGTATAGTATACATGCACAAAAAAGGAAATATAGTGAACTGAATTTAAGTTAATTTTAACTTACTATAGAGAGAGGTCTGGGCAAAAATAATTAAAATTGGTCACATAGGTAAAGAAATACAGATGCACATGATCACGCTTTTTTCTGACCAAATAATAATAATAACAATATGTTAACTTTGAGAGTTTGACATTTTTGCGCTGTCATTACAATATCCTTAAAAGTTACCCTTTATCAAAGAAATGATAACTTTTGTTCTACCTGGCATATCCATAATCTTAAATATACAGTCTAAAGTCTGAAGCCTCCTTGTTAACACACATCAGCCAGGCTTCCACCGTATAAGCACTTTTTTTCTAAATTGTTATTGACCTATACTGTGTTGCCGGTATGGATCTGTGCTGATGAAAATGCTTTGTTAATGCAATATGTATACACTTAAAAAAAGTGGTCAGCACTGTCACCTTGCACCTCCGGGCGTCCGGGTTCTATTCTTGTTCCTGTGTGCATGGAGTTTGCATGTTCCTCCTGTGATAGGTGGGTTTTCTGCCACAGTCCAAAGATATGTAAGTTAGGCTAATTGACGTTCCCAAACTGCCTTTAGTGTGTAAATGAGCGTGTAAGTGTGTGTGTGCCCTGCGATGGATTGGCACCCTGTCCAGGGTGTACCCGGCCTTGAGCACTGGGATAGGCTTCAGGTCCCCGTGACCCTGAATACAGGATAATAAAAAAAAGTCAAATGTTGTTATAAAGTATGACGTGGTCTGGTATAAAGTTCCATTTTTTAGTATTTTTAACATTTTTTTTTTAACAAAGTGCATTTGAATGCCTGAATCCGATGGAGCATTCAATCTGATAACACTGACCTATTGGTTAGTATTAATGTGTTCATTCTAATACATCATCATGGGAATTGTACGGCAGACACACCACATGATTATAGTTATGGTGTTTTGCAAAGTTAAGAGAGAGATAGATGGGGAGCTGGTAAAGGAATGCCAATTCCTGTTTATTACAATTGCTGTTAAATTGTGTGCCGTGTCATTCGTTAATAAATTAAACGTTGTAAATGCTGGCAGGTCACTGTGGTATAAAGCAGATTAACACTCTCTAGGCCATGCTGTTATACAAAAATAATGACTTTCAGAAATCATGTCACGTCACAAACAAACTCTGTCTCGTCTAGACTCGATACTAGATAGTATCCGCTGTGTGAGCACTGAGCACAGATCGTAAGCTACAGGAGGTTGTCACTTTTATTAACAGCGCGAGCTGTTTTTGCCTTTGAGAAGAATAAAAAAAAAAATACTAGTCTGAGCATTTAATGTCAGCACACATCATTTGATTAACCCAGGAATCCCCTAGCGATGCATTAACACTGACAGTTTCCATCTGTGTCCAACCGGACATATATAAACACCCTGGCTGTTAAATCAACAGTTGGCTTTTATGGTTTGAAAGAAAGTCTGTACTTCATTTATGGATCCTTGCAGAAAAGCCCCGAAGCACCTTAACTCATTACTACATGACCTGACAGCTCATCTGAAACTTTTCAGAAATGTTGAAATTAAACAAGTGGAAAAACTTGTCCCCTGGATAGACCTGTCATACCAAGAGCTGTCACAGCTTCCACGACATGTGGCATGTGGCATACTGTACACACTCTCTTAATAATCCAGAGCCTGACATTTCCCTTTACAGAAATACCACACACACACACATACACACAACAATAGTCGAGCAGGGACTATAGCTTTTTTTATGAAGCAGTATTTCTTTTTAATGGGTCGATGTCCTCTAAGCAAAGATCATAGAACACAGTGAGTGGCTTAACCCCGAAGATCCTTTGAGGAATGTTTTTTTTTCCCCAGCATCATAACTTCACTACTGCAAGGTCTTAATCCAAAACAGCTTATGAAAGACATAATGTTATTGAAGCACTAATACATTTTCTGGATTTCTTTAGCTTTAAATGGAATGCTAAATGGCATACATTTTTTTTGGATGGCATTTACCTTTTGTTATTCATATTATCATTATATATATATTTTTTTTATTTCAGACAGAATGCATTTTGTTCTTTAATAAATATTTTTTTTTATTTTTTCAGAGCCTGCTGCAGTTATTCCCGTGAACATTCAGCGAGTGGAACGCCTGATCCTTGAAAATTGACGGACACCTTGTCGAGAACAGATGCATCTGCACATTGCAGGAACTCAGCTAGGAGTTACTGCAGTTTGATCACGGCTCTGGTGTACTGAGAAAAACTTTCTACCTAAATGGTATCTGAGCACTATTGAAACGCTGGGATGAGTGCATCAATGTAGCAGGGGATTATATTTTTTAAAAAAAATAAAGGGAGGTTTTAATCCTCATAATGTTTTCAGTTATTCTGCAGAATCCAAAGTCCCGGTTTGGCTTGAACGCACTTTATACTTTCAAAGTGGTCAGCTATTCATTTCTCATAAATTTTTTTTTAAAAAACCTACTTGATTTTTTCAGAATATCTTGAACTTGCTGGGTTTTGACAAACGTTTCTGGCGATGGTGGTGAATGTGTTAAAGTAACAGGGTTAAGTGAATGTTGTGGGAGAAATTTAACATTTTAACCTGCAGTGGATGACTCATGGGTGACTCCTTTTTTTTGGCATGAGATTCAATTAATTCACACATCAATGCGAAAATCCATCTATGCTGTGTATTACTGTTATTTTATTAGTTAACACAATACATGTTATTTTTTTTTGTCTGAGAGAACATTCTATAACCGATATGCTAAGAGGAGTTGACACAGCCTAAATAAAGAACGTTGAATAACACTTATATTTTTGTTTTACTTCTGATAACAAAGGAATATTTGTGAAACATTTAAGCAATCTCGCATGAGAGGGAGTGCTGTTGTGCTGGTTATCAGCATGGCTGTAATGCCTTCATGTGCATGAGGGTGCAATAGTACTTGCCCTGCTGCGACCAATAGGTAGTGTAATTAATGATTAAACATCCCAGTACTGTTACCATCCATCCTCACCACTTATGGAATGCTTCGCCCAATCAGATCTAACTGTTGTGTGAAACAACATTAAACAACTGTACTTGGTCACTTACCTGCTTGGTAATTAGTTGGCTGAGTCATTCCTTGTTTGCAGGGTTGGTTTCTTGGTTGGTTAGTTGGTTGGTTGTTAAATTGATTGTCTCGATCTCTTGGTGTTTGCACTGTTGGTTCTTTATTTGTTTGTTTGTTTGTTTGGCTGGTTAGTTGGTCATTTGCAGTGTTGTGTGTTTGTTTGTTTTTGTCAATGTTCAAATAATCAGTTTCTGTTTCTGTTTCATTGGTTGTTTGCAGGGTTGGTTTCTTTATTTGCCTGTTTGTTTGTTTGTTTTTTTCTTGTTTTGTTAATTATCTGTTTAATTTGTTGTTTGCGGTGTTTCCAGTGTTTCATGGGTTGATTTCAGTGGTGTTTGTTTGTTTGTTTTTTGTTTGTTTTGTTGGTTGGCTGTTCCATTGGTTGTTTGCAGTGTTTGTATGTTTCATTGTTTCTATAATCAGTTGGTTGTTGGACCTGGGGTTTGTGGGGTTTATTCCCTACCTGGCTGTTTGTTGAGTTGGTTAGTTGATTTGCTGTTTGCTTGTATGTGTTTTTGGGATTGGCGCTTTGTTTATCTGTTTGTTTGTTTGTTTGTTTTCTTGCTGGCTTTGTTGCCTGGATGAGTCACTGGTTGTTTGGTGGGTTGGTTCCATAACTGGCTGTTTAAGTTAGTTGTTTGACTGTTTAATTGTTTGTTTTCAAGGTGGGTTCTTTAATCGCCGGTTTGTTTGAATAATCAGTTGGCTGGTAGACTGGGTGTTGGGGTCGATTCCCTAACTGGCTGTTTCCTGAGTTGGTTAGCTGTTTCCTTACTTGTTTTTCGGATCGCTTGTTTGTTTGTTTGTTTGTTGTCTGGCTTTCAGTGCTTGTTTGTGGGCTTGATTCTCTAACTGGTTGTTTGCCAGTTTGCCAGTTTGGCTGTTTCATTAGTTGTTTGCAAAGTTAATCCTTTGTTTGTTTGTTTTATACCATGCTAAAATATTAATCAATCAGTAGTACAGTTAGAAAAAAAAAATTAAGCACCTCAGGGGTCAGGAATGGAAAATACGAGACATTCTGGTGAATTAGTCTTAAATAAAAACAGCTCACAGGCTGAACTGACGCAATGGAGAGTTGCATTCCGGTTACAGCATATCAAATCCAAGAGGCTTATAAAAAAGCCCATAAAGACTTAAGTGGCTAGAAAGGAGTCATCTCAGTGTAACTGTATGTTGTTTCAAGCACTCTGTGCATTGTTTCTGTAATATTTCCATCAGCACACAATTAAGCCCTTTAAACCGCTCATTAGTACAATAATATTTCCAGATTCAGCGAAATAATATGGAGCTGAGTAAGAGTTTTAATTCTGCGAGTAAATTTAACACACGTGCAGTATTCATTGCATTATCCTAGATCAGCTCAATATAGAGTGCAAATCTAATCTCATATCCCTAAGCCTTTTTCCTCTTTTCACCTGTCAACAACAATATCAAAGCATCCACCCTGTTGATTAAAGCCGGATTACGTTCACCAGCCACCTGAACCGATTCCCTGCAGCATGCCAGGAGAGGAGCTGAGCAGCACACGACATGGCCTATATCCTGCATGCAGAGATGTCCATGAATGTGAATATACTGTACACGCATCTTATTTCACTTCTCCTTCCTCCGTTGTCTCGGCTGCACTTTGCTTCAGCAGGAAAAGTCATACTGTTTGCGAGAATGCACCCTGATCCAGTTAATGATCTGCTGTATATATATGCAGAACTAAAAATAACTGATGCAACCTATTGATTTGCTCCTTACTCGCCTCATGTGACCCTCAAACAGCTAAAATATCTGATAATGTGAGTAAAATGTTAGAAGGAAAAAATATTTTAGAAATTTGATGTCTAAGTATGGATTAAAACAGAAAAAGGCATGCTGGGATAGGAAGATAACCCGTGATGGTATGATGCCTTAGCACCTTAAACTAGATTTCCCTGTAACGGCATTTTCGGAAGTGTTTTATTCACACCAATTTGCATCATACTTTTTAACATCTTTTCACAGTTGCAGTTTATGTTATGCAGCATAAGCAATCTCCTGTTGTTAGATCAGTTGTAAGCTGAAGTTCACTCAACATCTTCTTAAGTTAAAAGGGGGAAAATGCTTGTCGTGACACCAAGAAACCAGAAAGCATGGAAACCACCATCTCTACTGAAGACTTTCATCTTGTGAAAATCTTACAGCAGACTGTTACTAAACCCTGACACTCGAGGTTCCTTCAAATAAATGTTAGGCAAATATCTTCTAACAGAAAATGTCAACACACCAACAGAGGCTCCTCTTATTATTAAATGTCACATTTTAATTAAATGTCTTTTATCAATTTATCAGCTATGTTCAAGCATTTATTTTTAAAGATCTCGGTCTGTTACTGTAATGCAACTCAAAAGGATCTAATGCAAGGCAGCGGATATATTATATTGTACAGAAACAAGAATAAAAGTGCATGAAGTGTGCAGGATAGTGAGGATAAGGACTTGGCAAAGAACACAGGTGGAGATGTAGAGCCTGCGGGAGCACTGGAGTGCTGGATGCTCATAGTGCTCAGGAGTAAGGGCTGGAGGCAGAAAGCAGGGCAGACAAGACAGAGACAGTAAACCTGTTATTGAAAGACTCAGGCAGACAGACAGACTCCAAAATCCAATAAACAGTCTGGGATCAGATAATAATAAGAATTTAAAAATATATATTATGTCATTAGTTAATTATGTAACAACAACAATCAATTGCTGACAGAGTTGGCACAAAGTTCAAAGTTCAAAGTTTATAGTTCTATAACTAACTATATCTGCGATGGATTGGCACCCCGTCTGGAAGGGTACCCCGCCTCATACGCCAAGTCTCCTGAGGCTCCAGGCCCCTCAAGACCCTGCATACAGGATAAAGTGTTCTAGACAAGGAGTAAGTGAGGTTCCATGAATCCCAGGAAAAAGTTCATTTAGTTCAAAAGTTCATCACAGCCTCCAAAATCACCAATTAACAAACAGCATGTCAGATTAGAGCTCTTATAAAGGCTTTACAGAGCGTAAGTAGCAGACACATCTCAATAGCAACTGTTCAAAAGAGTTTAATGCATACTTTAGATGCCCTTTACATTGTTTTACTGTACATTGTAGAAATATATATATATATATTTTAAATCAGGAAAGACCATGCAGCTAGAAGGTGTGGCCAAATTCATATAGACTAATACACAGGGTGGGTGAAAAGTAACTAAGCATTAAAAACTGGTATTAAAGCACAGATTTCTAATATAAATTGATTGAAAGAAATTGTAAATGTTTCTTATTACATATGAAAACGAATAACAAATCTTTAAATTTCTATAAATTTAGGCCACGTCTTCTTGCGTTGTTCACCGGGCCTGCGGTCATCAGCTTGGCACGATCATTTTTTTTTATTGTTGTAGTGTTACCATTCCTCCATTTTACTGTACACCACCATATCTACACAAGAACTACAGAACACTGGAATACGACACTTTATAGTGTGCTGCGATCTTAGCTCATTCATAAAAAAGTCAAGCGGTCGCTGTCTTCGGAAATATGGAAAATTTGAAAATCCAATTTGAAATATGAAATCCAATTTGTTATCATCTATTTAGAAACTGTTTTCATCTTGACTCTAGTGATACTACAAGTTCTATAGCCATTAAATATTGCCTAGTTCATTTTGACCCACTGTGTATGTATATATATATATATATATATATATATATGTACATCAGGTCAAAAACAAGTAGGACCAGTTAGACATGCAAAACCATTAAAATGGGCAGATTACTAAAAAACCTCAAACACATGAAGGAGACAATCTGGCAAACGGACTGAGAATGAGCTTGACTTGAATAGAGAAGCAGAGAGGCGAGTTAATTGAACACAGGTGCAGGTAATTAGGAGTGCCACGCTGGCTCAGAAGGAAAATCCAACTGGGTGGGAGTGCTCAGGAATAAACCAAAATGGTGGGTGAAACAGGAAGTGCATGGACCCATGACAGCTACAACACTTTTGTCAGTAGCTACGTCTCAAATGGCAAGTAGTAATTCGAAGTAGAAATGACAAATTTCCCATAAGTCATTGTGCCTTGCGAAAAATGGAATTTAAAAAGTGATTTATGTTTTTATTATTATTATTATTATTATTATTATTATTATGGAGAATGACATAATATTAATATGACAATAAGAATGAGTAATTAAGGTCAGTTTTAAAAGTCATCAAAATCTATTCAATTAATAAATCCTTAATATTATATAGGCTGGGAAAACAATAAAAAAACAACAACAGTAATTTAATAATAATAATTTTTTATAATTTCTCAATTAGTTTACCATAACTTTAAAATCTTGTTGTTGTTTTTTTTTTTAAAAACGTGTTAAATAATTAAATAATTGAACAATCATTTTTCTGTACAAATTGATTTACCTGTTATGCACATTTCAATGCGTTTTCCGTAGTGTGTAATTTCCACAGTAGCAGCAGCAGGTGTCCGAGGTGCCTACATTACCATGAAAGTGGCGTCTGCGATGGTCATGTTGCACAAAGGTGGAGTTTTGTCGAAGGGCATTTCCTGCTCAGGAAGAACAGAGAGATCTGAGCACACTTTAAAATACACTGTTGAATGGAACAAAGTCAAAATTTGTGGACTGTGATTCAGCACTTGATGATTTCTGCTCTAGGGAATCCTTAAAGTTTAGCATGGTTTCGGAGAGATTTACTTTCAGGAGGAGTTCCAACTAAAAGCATTTTAGGAATCTGGCGATCCAAGACGATCTTTTCCCTCCTTCAGGAACTATTTCGAGGCTTGTTATGTCCGTCAACAATTGCAGAACCTAAGAGGAATGAAACAAACCTACTACACTGGAAAAACGAAAAATCTTACAATTCTGGTTCCCAACCACATTTTCTAAACTTATCTAAAAATCAGGAGGTCATGTGGGAAAATACTGTAGATACCAAACATAAAAGAATTTAAAGTGTCCAAGTTCCACATACTTGAATCTGCTTTAGATTACAAATCTGATTAAAGGTTGTGACCTTATGACTTAATGACCAAACACTTATAATAAGTGCATTCTGACATCTGGAGTTAAAATTTCTGATGACATTTTCTTTTCTAAATAGTCTTCAACAGAACAGATGCATTTTGTTCAGGAATGTCGTTCCACCATACTTGAAAGTGGACAAGTGGAATTTGAATAGAATTAAAAAAGGAAAACAAAATTGCATGTGTATGAAAAATGCAATGTGCGGAGTGCAAAATGTAAGAGGATCTCTTTAAAGAAACACATCAGGAATGAATTGGCCTTGGGGCTCTGTCTATTTCACAAGCTTAGAAAAATACTAACTAATACGCCAACACAGATGACCTTCGGACTCTTAACGTTCTCATCTTCCTCCATCAGTCCTCTTGTCTATTGATGCTACACATTTGAAATTTTATTTTATGGTTACACATTTAATTGTGTAGTCACTATCTAATAAAAATGATCCAAGATGTCATATCACATGCTGCATAGGAAGAAAAAAAAAAACTGTGAAATATGAATATATAACTAAATCTTGAATTGCATTTACTTTCTATGCATTTAAAATCTACAGTGATACAAGACTTGCTTTGCCTCGTGCTTAAATAGTGAAGTTGAGGTTCACTCACTCATTCTCTATACTGCTTATCCTGCACAGGGTTTACCTTGGATGGGATGCCAGTCCATCACATGGCACAAGTACACACTCCACAATTTGGAAAAAACAGTTAACCCAAGCTGCTTGTCTTGTACTGTAGGAGGAAACCCAAGGGCAACCCATCAAGCGTGGGGAGAACATGCACACAGACCAGAGGCAGGACTCGAACCCTCGACCCTGGAGACATGTGGCTGCAGTGCCAACCACTACGCCACCATGCTGCAGTGTCTTTTTCTTCTTCTTTTTTCAATTCTCCCCCATAGACACATCCTTGTATTTGTGATAATATTCGCGATATCCGATAGACGTGATTCCGTATGACCTGCAGTACACCGAACAGGAACCAACCATCTGAATTCATACCCTTCAGCGATTATTCCTGTCAGACATAATTTCAGCAGCTAAATTATTTCCACAAACTCCACCCTGTGGAGACACAGTTATTTTCCTCTCGTTTTTTTCCTGTTTATCTACTGGGGCTTCCCGTCTCATTTATCTTGCAGCCCAGATGCAGTGCTCTGTGAAATTATTCTGTTATTTATTTTTTGACATGATGAACCCAAATGTCGGAGCTGCAGGAAGGGCTTCTAGCTGGGGCTGGCCCACTTTCCCTACAGAGCTGAGGGTAAATATTATCTAAGATTATAGAAAAAGTATTTCTTTTTAACAAAGAGGGGAATTAGGATGGCTCATTAGTCGGGTTTGTTTATTCGCATGATGCTAAAGATGGCTGATGAGATCATAAGGAGCGTCCTGTGCTCATTCCAGGATGGTCATTCCAAAGATCATTTTAGCACACTGTATGATTTTAAATCCACCCATCTGATGTCAACCAGAAGACATTTCCATTTCGAGCCTGGTTCTCTCATGCCATCTCAGGAAGGGTTTTTTTCCCCCACTGTAGGCTATGGATTGCTAATTACGGATCCATATTTACATCTTGATTTAGCTTTTTTCCAATGCCTACTTTTGTAGTACTCCTCATACAACCCGAAATAGACTTCTACCCCAGCTCTCTTTTTTACAGCAATCACTCAATATGATTCACTTTATCATGTCAATATGTCTGAATCCTTCTTTCTCCCTCTCTTTCGTCCTCTCTATTTGTCTTTAGCTGTCTCAGTCTCTCTCTCTTTTAGTGATTCTCCATTTCTCAGTCTCTCCCCCTGTTCGACATGATGTTGTGTAGGTTTCGCTCCATCACTTCATCTTTACACACCTGACAGCACGTCATTACAGAACGGAGAGTATTATTCTTCTCTGTCTCACATCTTCGGCTTGAGTTTCCTTTTCCAAAAAGTCAAGCGAATCTTTTTTAATAAAAGAGTAGAAAATCATTGCATACAGTCCTACCTTGTGTATCGTTGGCGTAGACTGAAATGATTGCAATAAAAGGTAAAGGTTTTGCCATGATCTACTGGTTTATATTAAATCATAATCTATTTATATACTTGCTTTTTTTATATTAAAATAACATCTTAAGATGTCTCCTGTCCTGGATTCTGCTATTTTTATCCTTAATATGATGGTGTAGGTACAGTACAAGCCTCCTCTGTAACTGAGGAGGTGTGTAACTGGTGTAAGTGTGTGTGTCTTTTGATTTAGATGGATGATGCAGCGTGCTCAATGGCTTAGCCTCCACACACACAGGCTGACACACTCAATAGCCACTGACAAATGAGGGCCTAGAGCCCATCTTCCACCTCTCTCTCTCTCTCTCTCTCTCTCTAATGTTGTCATGTGAGCTTCACACATTTGTCCGGTTCAGGTGTCACATATGGCACCGCGGTAATGCAATTCCCAATTCCCGAAAACTCATTTTCCAACACCGGGACAATGGCTCGGATCCTCTCACCTCCTTGACCACGGATTAGGTTGATGCTGTTTCCAGATGTCTCTTCTAAACACGAACGCCATAATATCACCATTATCTTTATTTGTTTTATTTCAATCAAATTTGAAGCATGCAACAATTTCAACCATTTTTTACGGTATAATAAAGAAAGATTAAATATGAGCTTGTCGTATATGCAATGACTAACAGGTCATTTAGCCATGATTAGCATCAATACTTCATTTTCTTTCTCATGGAGTTGGATCGTCAGGCTTTTCCTTCTTGCTAATACAAGCGTTTCATTATACTGAAGGGTGATTATCTAGGTGAACTGCACTTGGATCAATATTGATCACAGTGCCAAAGAGACCAGAAAAAGAACGCACTCTCTATTTTCAAGGATCTATTTGCCTTAAATGCTTCTCTCTGACAATCTAATCCTTCAATAACACACAGTGTAGGAGAAATAATGCATTTATCATGTTTTTGACAAACAGTTATATAGTACATGATGAATACCTCCCTGAGCGTGTGAACAGTTTGACAGCAGAATGAGATAAATGCTTTTTTTTTCCAACTCATTTCGGCAAATTATTATCCTCTGACATGGAAGGTTATCCGTAACACACTATGTAATTTAAAAAAAATCCCTATATAACCTTATTTTAGAATATTTCAACTTCCAAGATTTTAGCAAAGCATTGATGATGCGTCCTGCGCAACACGAGCGGTTTAAATGTAATCAAAGTTTTCGGAAAACACTGAAGCCAAGAAGAGGGCATTTACACCATTGGAGTCACTGCAGCAGTAATAAAGGACAGGTATGGGTCGCTTAACGTTCGCTATACTCTATGTCCTGTGAAATAAGACACTGCAGTGCAATTTGTTTGCTGTGTGTGGGAAGCTGTTGGTTTTACCTGTCCTACGTCATCATGTACTAAAAGTGAAACTAAAAACTTAAAAGGAGAAGAGGATGCTTATGAAGATTCTCATGTTTCTTTGTAAAGGTTTATATTCACCCAAACTAAACACGTTTCAGTTTGCAATATTTTTTGCTTTATTTGAAAAAACAAACTAACAAAAAAAAAGTGTTCTCATTTTGCTGCCAAACTGTTGATGCAAAACATCTCAAAAGTTAAAAATTACAAGAAAACCTACAAGTTATCCGGGAATTATAGATCTACAATTATTTCCACAAATGGAGTGGACACTTCACCCACACTCGCACATAATCACATAACCGGGTTGAACCAGATATCTCTCTATAAAACAGCAAGTAGCTCAACTGCTTGCTTGGAAATTTTGATTTATGTGATATTTATTGTGCATAGCGTACAATATCATTCATAGACTCATCATTAATATACACTATATTGTACTATTAAAACAATGTGAATAATACTATACCTATAGTGTATCACAGTACGGTTCATGCATTATACTGTAGAATACCCATAGTCAGTCATACCACAACCATAGGGCTTCATCGTAAAACCATAGTAGCCATCATCATGTATCCAACCTACTTGCCTTATGCAAGGTTTTCCTTCTCCTATAAAGAAGGAATTAAGCACTCTCTTACCTCACTCTAGGAGTTCTTTAAGACAAGATCACTTTGTAAGGCTAGTAATATACTCAAAGACCCTGCCTACCCAGGACATCACCTCTTTACCTTGCCGCCACCCTGTCAGAGGCTGTAGGACTATAAGAACTCACATTTCTAAATTCAGAAACAAATTTCCCCTACGGCCATGACTGAACCGTACAGCACTCTGCAGAACATTGCCTTCCGTCCACTAACCACCTTGCACCATTCTCTACCAACAACTATCCAGGACTGTATTATAATACACTGTTCAAAACTGCAGCAAGTGCAATATTTTTCTTTTTCATATCAAAGTTTTATTTAGTATATGCTCATTTATTTATTTATTTATTTGTTTAATTGTACAGTATTGTTCCTTATAAATGTCCAATGTTTGTGTACAGAAGATGTACACTAACTTTCTTTCTACTCAATGGTGCAATAACAATAAAAAACATTCTAACATTCATTTTCTATCCCACTTAGCATGTACAGGATCATGGAATGCCAGGAGACTTCTGGCATAAGGTGGCAAACACACACTAACACATTCATGGGCAATTTGTGAACACCGGTAAGCCTACTCTGCATGTCTTTGGACTGTAGGAGGAAAACTGAGCACCCCACCAAGCACGGGGAGAACATGCAAACGTTATGCACACAGAACCGAGACAGGAATCAAACCCTTGACCCTGGAGGTGTGAGGCCACAGTACTAACCACTATGGCACTGCATTATATTGTAAGTGCATCATACTGTAGTATAGATATAGTACATTAGAGTATAATTACATTGTATCTAAGAAGAGCCATATTGGATTGAGATAAAACCATGGTGTATTACAATAAAAGGTTTAGCCATGTTCTATAGTTGAATAGTGAATTGTAGTAAAAACATAGTGTATCAGCATACACTATAGTCATAATGCATCATGGTAGGGCATTGTGTATCATAGTATAGCCATAGTGTATCAGATCATAGAAATTGTGTCTCCATCATAGAAATTGTTTCAAAGCCATAGAACAGTCGTACTGAATTGTAGTAAAACCATAGTGAATTATAGTTAAACCACATTGACATCAGAGTACAGGCCTAGTGCATCACAGAAAAACCACAGTGTATTATGGCAAAACCATAGTTTAGTGTAGTATAACCATAGTGCATCAAAATACAGCCATTGTGTATTATACTTCAGCCAAAGTGTTTCATTATAAAATCAGAGTTTTGGCTCCTGAGTTGCACCGCGGTAAAGTGCTCACCACTATCATCCAGAGATCAGGAGTTCGATTTCCGGATGGTGCTACAGCAATCCGCACCTCAAAGCTTATGAGAGAGCAGATTGGCTCAACCTTTACACTCCCACATCCATCATTATGAAACTAGCCAGTCATTGGCTATTCAGTGGGAAGAAGGGATTGAATAGCAATGTCCTCCCGACCGGTATGTGAATGACAGGTCAAAAAGTTGCAGTTGGTGGCTGATAGATTGCGGCTATACTATTTTGTGCTATGGCCATACTATAAAGCATTATGGCTATACAATGATGCTGTAAACTATGTAGCTGTTGCTGATGTGGGAGTCTCCTAACGATAGGTGGGAATTGGACATGACTAAATTAGGGAGAGAATTTAGGGAAAAGAAATTTTTTATCGTAGTAAAACCATATTTTACATGTTATGGTGTATCATAGTCTGATTTGATGGCCTCCCACTGCATGGTTTGTCTTCAGTGCTGGTTTCCCATTCTTTAAACTCCCTTCTTCATCCATCTGTGCACATTGTAGTTGTCATTGGTGTCATCTTTGTAGCATGGTGGGAAACTATCAACCGCAGCAAAGGGGATTTTCAAAGAGGATCCTAGATCAATTTGAACTAGTATGTCAGTCAACAAAAAGGTTGCCAAAAGATGCCCACTTTTGCATTACTTTCAGTACAACCCTTATTATAATAAAATCATTATGTGAAATAATAAAGCCACAAATAACTGGTGTTATACTGTATATTTACGAAACCGGGGATTGTATGGATATTGTGTGTTTGGGCTTCGGAAAAAAGTAAAGAGTCATCATTACATGCTGGTTTGTTTATCTGTGTGTTCTGGTAAAGCTTACTTCCTAAGAAAATCAGCTTAACTGCACTGGTGTGCTAATGCTGAGGATAAGCTCAGTGATTCAGGGTTTCTGTCTGAGGCATTCAGCCTCTTCCTCTGGGAAATAATACATTTGGCTGTCACTCTCGTCTGCACGAGTTGCAGTAGCTATCAGACACAGGCTCTGCCCGATGTGCCTGGCAGTGCCAAGTCCTCTCGGGAAATCGTCCCAGCCATTGTGTCGAGGCAGTCCATGTGCATGTGCTTTTTATTTCTTCAAATAACTAACCCGTTTTTATTCAAGTGTTTCTTTAAAATAAAAAAAGTATATTAGTCATGTATATATATAATAAATGCATAATATTGCATATATATATATATATATAGAGAGAGAGAGAGAGAGAGTACATAATATTTTGTATATACACACATACACACATCTAAAAATTTACTTTGCAATAATATTGCGTAAGACAATTAAAGTCTATTTTTCACTTTCTCATCCTTTCCATTCCCCAATTTCACAGTTTGTTTATCAGTAATTTCCCCCGCATGTGAATTGAAAACAAAGTATGAAGTAGTGTAAGATTCGCGTTCTGTTGCCGAGAACATTTCGCCGAACGTCACGTAATATTAATTATAAATCGACTCCTTGCGTGTCTTTTAATGCATTGCCTGATTGGTTCTTGCAGGAATCTTTAAGCAATATCAATACCTTGTTTGTCTTTTAATTGCATATCGATTTCTGTTTATTAAGTCTGTAATTTATCAGTTGTCTATGTGGATGGCAACTGGTTAGACTATCTAAAATCAGTGGTCTTCATTTGCTTGTGAAACTAAGACTAGGTTTTTTACTTTGACATGGTTAACACGGTTGGATATGAAGCTCATGGGTGTGAGAGTGCGGTCAGATAAGAAGCCACAAGACAGTGGATGAGTGACTTCATTAATGGGAATATGAACGATGCATTTACAGCAAAGTATTCAACCATGAAGGATTCGATTAGATTTAAGGGTTAAATGATCACTTAGGGGGTAAATTCAAATACTAACACTGATATGAATATTTAGAGGCCTAATCACTTACAGATAGTATCATTGCATGGCATCCTTACTACACAGAAGTACTAACAATGGAAAGTGAGTTTGAAGCAAGCTGACTCTCTGTTTGTCTTTTTTTTTAAATAAGAAACCACAGATTCATCATACAGTACATAATCATTTCATTTATCCCGGTCAGGGTCAGGAAATGATGATAGAAGAATCACTTAAAGTGTCCACTTCAAGTGTCTGGTGTGCCACGATACGCTTACCAGAAGCGACCAGAAGAGAGACACACACTCCCACACACATATACACACAGCATGCATAAGTGTCTAAATGTTCTCTCTAGTTTAGTCACAAGACACAGAGATATATAAGTACTAATCCATTTCCTGAGTCTGCTACATCAAAGCCATTCGCATTTTCTGGGGAAACAAAAGAGTTCCAGGAAAACAAAAGGGTTCAGGCAAGCCATAGGAAGTATTACCATATAAGGAATGAGGAGGAAATGTGGGGGACCATGGAAAGAGGAGATCAAACAGAGTAAAGCCTGGGAAATGTAACAGTCTTTGGGTGGAGAATTGGAAAACCTGAAAGAAACCCACATGGACCTGTGAAGAACGAATCCAAAAATGACAAATATGACACCACTGTACAACAATGCTTCCTAGGAAAGTATTAATCTTCAGTTATTTCATATAAGCAGTTATTCTGTTAAGATCTCCTTCAGAATAAGAGCAATGCCGGCTAGAGATTAGATTTGTGATCCAGAAGATAAAATGGATGGACGAGCTCAGAATCACAGCTCTGGTAAACAGTTTGTTAGACACAGTAAAGAGAAACTTGGGAAAGTGTTCTCTAGTGCATTGAGACAGGACCAGCCGGCTGCTGAGCAGGCTCCACTGGGAATGGACTGGATGGCAGGAGTTACTAATGATAGCTGATAGCTTATCCGGTCTCTCTCTCTCTCTCTCTCTCTTCATCTCCAGAGTATTAATATGGAGCACTAGGGCTGAAACAGCATTCGTGAATTTATGTGCCCGTGGCAGAGATGGTACTCGCCACCTCTAGTGTAGTTACATCTACACCAAAGGACCTTTGATTCATCTCTGAGCCATCTCAGCGACTTCTTTTATGGTAAAGTCATCCAAGCATATCCGTGTGAACCATCTTGGTTTCTTTTCTCAAATGAATCAGCCTATGACTTGCGCACTGTCTAACATTTTCGTTCTTTAAATATGCAGTAGAACCATGATTCTATAGCTTTATAAAAAAAAAACACTTATAGAAATTAATTAATTTATCTTCAGTAACCGATCAATGAGGTTATTATAAAAAAAAACTTCAAATCATTTTAACAAACCCAGAGAGGTCCCCACTGTGTGTGTGTGTGTGTACAAAAAAAAAAAACCTTAGTGAAAAACATATTTTCGTCAGAACAAGCTAATTAGAATTTCTCCCTATTGTGACCAAGGCGTCGTCTCAAGAAATATCTGCGTACACACGAAACCACTGAAAACGGTGTAGTACATATGCCAGACCAGTATGGGGCGCTGTAATTCTGCCATAGAGATACACTATACACAGAGAAGAAGACTTTGAGCATGCGCATAACCTTCGCGATGTATACGAACCAAGATGGTGTTGTCCATTATCGCTTGTTGCTCATAACAGTTGCATAGACGCAATAGATTTTGCTGTAATAAAGCTAGTAGGCTTTGTAGCAACATGAACACAATCATGTAGTCCGCCATTATTGTTGTTGCTGTTACGTGTGACGCAGCCGACACGTGATGTGATGACATCATCGTTTCACAAAATATACGGATTGGCTTTACACACAAAACCGCAAGGGTGTCGTTTTCAGATTTATCCACTTTGGGACCCGATTTCAAAAAATAGCGGTTTTAGTCTTTTAAAACGCTGGATCCGTGTGGACGAAACGCCAATCACTAAAAAATTTATACGTGTACAGCGAAACACGTCTCAGTGTGGACAGGCCCTGAAACTGTGCATTTGGAAAAGGAATGAAACTGAGGGAGTTTATGGCACACCTTGGGGGAGCTCCTGGACATGTGTTACCTGGTTTAAGAAATAATAAAATACAGAACCTTTAACATAACCAATCCAGCATGTTACTTTGGAGATGGGAGGAAACTGGGAAACGAGGAGGAAACCAAAACGGACACAACAAGAAAAACATGCAAAACAGGACACAAGCAGTAAGGTCATCTCATGGTTGAATCAGGGACCCTAAAGATGGGAGGTAGCAAAAGAATATTGTTTAAGTTGGACCACAAAAAGTGCCATTGGTCCACCTTGGAGCATCCCATTTCCAGTCTTTTCTTCTATGCTTCCATTTTTTTTAATGAGCTGAAGGTCATACTGGCCATCTCCTCCAAAGTTGTATCTCATTTCAATATATTTCAGTAAAAGTAACTGTTGTTTAACATCCATTAGCCATTATTGTTTGTAGTACACACACAAAAAAGGTTTTAGTGTGGAAATGTCACACTGCAGGCTTGACCACTATACCTGGAGACCTTCGGGAAAGTATGTTCCTAAACAGATTCTTCAGTTAGACAGGAAAAAAAAAAAAAACGTAAGCCTCATGTTAGAGCATACAATAAGGAAATATTGAAAGTCACGAAACAAACCCTTTTTCCTATTTCTTCCTGCCTGTCTTACTACTTGAGTTTAAGTACAAAAATTCCCAGATAAATGTACTGAAATCTCATATGAATGCACTCAAGATATCAGGACAATCTCCCCACATGCCTCTCCAACATCATCTCCAATCAAGACACAATAAAATCACCCTCAACAGCTCTGCTGTGAGGAGAAATTACCATGACAACGGACCACAGAAACGGAGGACTTCTGTGTTGTTCAGAGACAGACAAATAGAGTTCTTCAACTCTTCAACAATCAACAGCCCGTGGATGATAAATAAGTAATTTCCTCGCCGGCTTGTCAAGGCGCAGGAGCGTATCCTGCCAACTCCGAGGAAGAGCTGCTGTCGGAAGGATGATTAGACGTTGAAGATGATGGATGATGGAGGCGAAGACTCTGCAACCGCAGATGCATCTGGGCCTCGTACCAACTGGCAGCACGCCACCGAGACGAGACCACCCTCGACCCGCTCGAAGGGGCAGCCTCATTAACCCAGGCGCTCTGGCTCGACTATTTATCTCACGACACACGTGGATGATAGGTGATTTCACTCTCCCTGCTCGATTTAGCTGCGACTTCCCTCCAGCTAAATAGCCTGACGAGCGGTGCATTTTCTCCCAAGGAATTACATGCCCGATTGCTGGATCTTGAGGATATAATATGAAGATTTCATGGAAGAAGTGCTAAATGTGTATCAGATAGTTAGGTATCATTTCCTCACATATGTTATGGAGTTTTAATGGCTTCATAATGGTTACGAGTTCGAAGAGAAGAGAGTTCAAATCCACAAAATAGAAAAATGGATACTGAGAGAAACTGAAGAGTTAAGTGTCACATAATGCTTCTTTCTCTCTCTCTCTCTTTTTTTCTCTCTCTTTTACATTTTACAGTCCAGAGGGAGAGGCAGCAGTGTCACGGTCTGGCCTTCCTCCCCGTCCTTTTTGCATGAACATAATTAGCACTCTGTGATAAAACAAGCCTTTGGAGACTTGTTCTGGCACAATATATTCAATTGAACAGAATTATAGGGAGAAATAAATCAGTCAGTAGTCGTGGAGAAAAAAGAAATCAAGCTATTACAAGGCCGGATAGGAAGAGAAAGGAAAAAGAGAAAATGTTAATTATTTCATGATCATGACTCACCTGTCATTGTGAAATCTGCTGAGCTTTGTTCCTGACAATCCACAGCAAAGATCATGACCTTCAGGGTGAAGGGCAGTAATGGAATAATATGCCGACTGGTGGCCTGTCAACTCCTATCACGCAGCATCTTACCTTTTTTTTTTTTTTTGGTCCTGTATCTATATAATGACCAAACCACTTCTATAGTACCAAAAGCTCATAAAAAAATATTATATTTCACTGTGGTATTGCTATATGCTGAGATCTTGATTTTAGCATATAAAAAAAATCTCCCCGGAATGCCATTGATTGTTCTAAAAACTAATTCTTCTTTAGGAACAGGCTAACAAATAGTCCTGAATGTAAAAATAGAACTTTGGAGAAAGAGGAAGTAAGTCAAGTTAAACCATCCCATCTTGTTTTGTGGTAACTGGCCAAGATTGGCCGATGGTGGTGTGGGAGCGCTGGAGCTTTAGGTGTGCTTCTGCGGTAAGATCAGAGGTACAAACTACGGATGTAACCATAGACTGTATGGGGAAAAAAAATGGACAAACCCCTTCATAATGTCACCCACAGGTTTGCTATGGGAGCTCTGGTCATCGCCTCCTTTGCAGGACCTGACTCTCAAGTAGGAAGAACGAATGCCAGTTACCACAAGATGACTAGCTTAGCATTAGCTTAGCTGAAATGCTAAGGGGGGGGGCTAACATTAATTTATACGTTTGTTTGAACTTCATCATCTATACCCTACACATCCTACCAGGTCAAGGCCGACATTTCTTGTTGCAAGTTAAACTACAACAGTTCCAGTTAGCTCTCACTCAAACTAGCCATGCACCCAATTATGCATAATCTTATGGCTTTACGTCATTTTAACTGATGACTTAGTTAAATGTCATTAATAAAAAAATATGGTGACACAAACGGCTGTTTATATTTTATTGTAAATTGGCCATTTTGGGAATTACCTCACTTTTTGGAGCCAATCCACCTTCCTAGTGGTCATTCAAGGAACTGCACGTTTCAGAACTCAAGGTTTGGATGTAACGCTATGGAACTATCTCCGTCTCTGCACTCTGATTAAACTTCTAAACAACCAGTTGGTGGTATGAAAACTAGCCTTGACTCATTAGCGCAAGGTTTGCTAATTTATATAAAATCATTAATATGTGGAAAAAACAACCTTACATGGCCACTACATGTCTTTCGCGTCCTTACTTCTGTTCTGTTGGATATAGTTAGTGTTGATGTCTTTTTATTAGGTCCTCTTAACATTTCAGTCTGTCTGTTGTGATCGAATTAAGCAATGCCACATGAGACGGTGTGCTGTATAGCATGGCTGTGATGGAGTCATAGAATTAGGAGCAACTGTATTATTAAGTAGTCATTGCATTCCGTAAGATGACAATGCTATTAGATGTGTTTTCTTGCTGAAAGGGTTTCTGCTGCTGGTTTTAAATGTGTTTTTTCATCAGGCAGCTGCTCGTTTCTCAGTACCGTGGACCATACTGACCTACTTTCACCAGTGCTGTGTAATTAATAGTCAATAGAACACCTGGGACATGGAGTGATACATATATTTAAACGTCCCAGTGCTGTTACCGTCCATTATCACCTCTCGCCCAATCAGATTGCTCGGTTCTACCTAACAGCTGTATTAATAAGCACTCGTCCCTATTGTGATGAAAATGTTACAATGCAGCATTAGTGACATTTTGACAGGTGGTATCTGATTACAAGCTGAACTGACTAGCCGTACAGCCATCTCTCTGTGATGCGGAAACACATAACAACTTGTAACATTCAGTGCATCAGAAGAACACACTTAGCTAGCAAGGTTTTAGGTGATTTCATACACAGCGATGGTAAACACTAGGGGTGTGCCAAAAAATCGATTCACAGAAAAATCTAGATTCTCTTTTGCAACGATTCAGAATCGATCTAAAATGTCCAAGAATCGATTTAATAAATAAATAAAATCAGCTAGCTGTTTTTAAATTAGCCTCCATTTTTGTAACTAGCCCACTGGTCTGTACTGATGTCACCACGCAGGCAGTTTTTGAACGTAAGCGTCCGCGGCAAATCACTAAAACAAAGAGGAAGCAAATATGGATGAGAGGGAGATCCAATCAGCCCCGTCTTTACTTAAAGCTAAAGTTTGGCGTCATTTCGGTTTTTACCGAATGCCTGGAAGCACTGCGCTGGACATGACACACGCCGTGCGCAAGCTTTGCGAAACGAAGACCAAGTACTTCGGCAGCACAACAAATGCGCGTGCTCATATTACTAGGCATCACCCGGAGCTCAGCGACACGGAGCAGAGTCAGCCGCCAGCTGCAGACCAACGCACACTGCAGTGCTTCACGAAACTCCCTGATGTTTTTTTTTTTTTTTTCTTCTCCGGTTGTGTTCTACATGATATTTGTGGTAAACTTTCCTAAAAATGCATCTATTTTCAACCATTTTGTATTATAAAGAAGCACTTTATTTTTGTTCCAACTTATTTTATAGCTAGCTACTAATGAGTAGCAATTGAGAACCAGACAATGTTTTTGATAAAAGGCACTTTCCTGAGAATTTAACTTAATAAATGTGAAAAAGACACTTTAATGTCTCCGTTTGTCATTCTGTATAGCAAAGCAGATGAGAGTAGATCATGGTCAGAAACCTGATTAGAAATCATTATGAATAAAATCGAATCATTTTGAATCGAAAATCGATTTTGAATCGAATCGTGGCCTCAAGAATCGGAATCGAATCGTGAGATGGTAAAAGATTCCCACCCCTAGTAAACACACACATTGCCGCGCTCTTGTCTTGACGAGAACTTAATGATGTCATCGTGATTGCTGTCATGACCTGCGTTTCAAACCACAAAACTGCTATCTTACAACAAAAAAAGGAAAAAACAAGCTTTTAAGTAGACTTAGAATTGAGATTATAATTAAATTAAAATAATATACAAGTATGCAATTTAAGACACAACTCTAATTTGCTTAGTCAGCCCTTGACACAGTGTCAGCTGATGCTATACTGCCCCCTTAATTTATTCTGGTATTGCACCAACCACACTGTTGCATAATGATCATTTCTGAGAATCCTCACAAGCTGTTCTCCGGGCGACCGTAGGAGACGTGCGGTAGCCATCTTGCGTAGGTGTAGTTACTAGGAAATATAATTCTGCCTTAAGAGTAACACAAACTCACACTTCCTATTACTCATGCTTTGTCCTTATTCCTTTACACATCTCTTCTCCTTACCCTCTCTCGCTTACACTGCCCCCCACACACACACTCACTTTCTATCCCCTTCATACCAGATGCTCTCCCGAGGATATAGCAGCAGGTCCGTTGTCCTGCTTTTACCTTTTACACACCACAAGCCAAATACCTGCAGTGTCCATGAACATGCAGTAGCAAGCATTTTCCACCATAATATTCCTGAGTCTTAGTCATGGCAAGTCTCTTTCCTGTTATTTTGTAGTCAGGATGGTGAAGAAATTAGAGTAGATTTAACTTTATTATCACGATCATGCAGCAGCTGGTGCTTAGTTTAAAAAAAAAAAGAGATGAAATGTTCACATTTCCATTTTAAGATTTCAGTTTTAAAAACGCTGCTGTCTTTTAACTTTAATCCCTGAGAGGTGAGAGTTCTATAAACAGAGGTTACTAATAAGTTATAGGTTACATCATTATAAGCTGATAATTATTAGAACCCAGAAATAACATCTTGCAGCTGCGAAAGTGTGTGTGTGTGTGTGTGTAAAAATCATGCGGTAAATGATCATTTGGACAAAATGGAAAAGGGAAAAAATTTCTTAGTGATTACAAAGCTTATGGTTATGGGTTATGGTAAGATATAGGATCTGATGCGGAAAATTCTTATAGCTAGTTCTGTGTGTGTTCAAGTCAAACCGGGAATTGATTGTACCTAGAAAATGACCTAGAAAATGGTTCTGGCCTTGACTGGTGTTGGCAACTGTTTCTCTGGGGACTTGACAGTTCGATAGTTCAGGACTGGAACTTCTTACAAGTCTGTTCAATAACTACCTGGACTCCATATTAACATCAATTAACATCAGCTATTATAGCTGAACTGCCTCCCACCCTACACACTGTATAAATGCAGATCATTTACTGCTTTCTGTTTCACCCAAATGAGGATGGGTTCCCTGTTGAGTCTGGTTCCTCTCAAGGTTTCTTCCTATTACCATTTCAGGGAGTTTTTCCTTGCCACTCTCGCCCTCGGCTTGC